>NC_057805.1:58992581-59292581 GCF_018294505.1 Triticum aestivum
GTGGCGGCCATTGCGAGCGCGGAGGCGTGCAAGGATGGGCTGTGGGCGCGTGCGGGGAACGACGGGCGCGGTCGGAGGCGCTGGCGACGGTGAGCGAGCAGCGAGGCGCGGCTCAGCGAAACGGCGAGGCCAGGTGGGGGCGGCGCGGCAGTCGGCTCGAGGCCATAGCCATGGCCGGTGGCAGCCTCGGATGGGTGGTCGCCGGCGGGTGCGGTCAAGGAAGCGTGAGGCGGTGTCGCGACACGAGCAAGAGCTGGCAGGCGACGCGAGGACGGTGCCGGAGTGGAGCGAGAAGCGAGGCAGGGGCGGCAGCGGGCGGTGCGGCACAAGCGGGAGCCGAGCTGCGGCGCGGGCAGCGTGAGCGTCGGGCGTGCGACACGGTGAGCAGGGGAGAGAGGGGAGGGCGTGGCCGTGGGCAGTGCGGTGCGCGCGAGCGTTGCGCGCGGCCGGCGGGGCTAGCACGCAGGACGGAGGTTGCAGCAGCGGGGAGGCGCGGGCGAGGCGGATCTGAGGGGCTCACCGGGCCCTGCAGATGTGCGAACGCGGGCTCGGGGGAGGCTTGGTGGAGCGAGACGGTGACGGTTGACGGCTCCGGGCGACGGCGGTCCTCCAGGTGGCGGCGACATCGACGGCGATCCGGGGCAGCGTTGAGGTCGAGCCCCTCCCTGATCCAGATGGGATCGAGAGGTGAGGGGGGAGAGGGAGAGGCGAAGTGGGTAGAGTGGGGGGTGTCGGTGGATTAGCGTTTGGGTCACCTCAGGGGATAAGGGAGTGGGGATGGGCCGGCCGGGCCAGTGGGCTGGTCGGCTGGGGCCGTTTGGCCCAGTCGGCCAGGGAGGTCCTTCTTATTTGTTTTGTTTTATTTCCACTTTTCTTTTCTGTTTTCTTTTAGTTACACTTTATTTTCAGTTTAGTAAAATATGACAATAGCTCCGAAAATAGTGTTTCAAAATAACCCACTAACCTAAAAGTTTTTACCTCAAAATAAAATAGTTTATCATTTTATAAAATATCAAAGGCACATATTCAATCGTTTCAACTACCGTTTTAATCATTTTAGAGTATTAAAACATTTTATAAAAGTGGGGTTTCTTCACCACAATTAACTTTGTATTACTTGGCACAACCCGAACATTTTAGTTTTAAGTTTGAAAACTTTTGTTGTTTGCCTTTAATTCAATTTTGAATTTGAATTGGTTTTTTGAACTAACCCGAGATTAACTACAGTGACAGAGGTGACGTGGCATCATTAGCAGGGAATTACTGTAGTCTAATTATCCAGGCGTCACACTTGATGCTCCTTATTGATTTCTACCTTTACGGCCTTAAGCACGGCGAACAGCTCCGGGATCATCTTCCCTAGCATGTTATAGTTCATCACGAAACTCTAGCAGCTCGGTGATAGTGACTGGAGAACTTTTATCAATCACTCTCTTATCTGGAAGATTAACTCCCACTTGATTCAAGTGATTGAAGTACCCAGACATTCTGAGCACATGCTCACTGGCTGAGCTATTCTCCATCTTGTAGGCAAAGATCTTGTCAGAGGTCTCAAACCTCTCAACACGGGCATGAGCCTGAAATACCAATTTCAGCTCTTGGAACATCTCATATATTCCATGGCGTTCAAAACGCCTTTGGTGTCCCGATCCTAAGCCGTAAAGCATGGCACACTAAACTATCAAGTAGTCATCAGAATGTGTCTGCCAGATGTTCACAACATCCACAGACGACGCCAGAGGGGTTGGCACACCGAGCGGTGCATCAAGGACAGAAGCCTTCTATGTAGCAGTGAGGACAATCCTCAGACTACGGCCCTAGTCCGCACAATTGCTTACAATATCTTTCAACTTAGTCTTTCTCTAGGAACGTATTGAAACAGGGAGGTAAAGCACGAGCTATTAATCTACAACATAATTTGCAAAGAAAATTTAGACTATGTTCATGATAATGAGTTCAATTAATCAAATTATTTAATGAACTCCCACTCAGATAGACATCCCTCTAGTCATCTAAGTGATACATGATCCGAATCGACTAGGCCGTGTCCGATCATCACGTGAGACGGACTAGTCATCAACGGTGAACATCTTCATGTTGATCGCATCTACTATACGACTCATGTTCGACCTTTCGGTCTCTCGTGTTCCGAGGCCATGTCTGTACATGCTAGGCTCGTCAAGTCAACCTAAGTGTTTCACATGTGTAATCTGGATTACACCCGTTGTATGCGAATGTTAGAATCTATCACACCCGATCATCACGTGGTGCTTCGAAACAACGAACCTTCGCAACGGTGCACAGTTAGGGGGAACACATTTCTTGAAATTTTAGTGAGGGATCATCTTATTTGTGCTACCGTCGTTCTAAGCAAATAATATGTAAATATGACAAACATCACATGCAAATCATAAAGTGACATGATATGGCCAATATCATCTTGCGCCTTTGATCTCCATCTTCGAGGCGCGGCATGATCACCTTCGTCACCGGCATGACACCATGATCTCCATCATCATGATCTCCATCATCGTGTCTTCATGAAGTTGTCTCGCCAACTATTACTTCTACTACCATGGCTAACGGTTAGCAATAAAGTAAAGTAATTACATGGCGTTTACATTGACTCGCAGGTCATACAATAAATTAGGACAACTCCTATGGCTCCTGCCGGTTGTCATACTCATCGACATGCAAGTCGTGATTCCTATTACAAGAACATGATCAATCTCATACATCACATATATCACATCACATAGCATACCCTGCAAAAACAAGTTAGACGTCCTCTAATTGTTGTTGCATGTTTTACGTGGCTGCTATGGGTTTCTAGGAAGAATGTTTCTTACCTACGCAAAAACCACAACGGTGATATGCCAATTGCTATTTACCCTTCATAAGGACCCTCTTCGACGAATCCGATCCGACTAAAGTGGGAGAGACAGACACCCTCTAGCCACCTTATGCATCAAGTGCATGTCACTCGGTGGAACCAGTCTCACCTAAGCGTACGTGTAAGGTCGGTCCGGGCCGCTTCATCCCACAATGCTGCCGAATCAAGATAAGACTAGTAACGGTAAGCAAATTGACCAAATCATCGCCCACAACTACTTGTGTTCTACTCATGCATAGAATCTACGCATAGACCTAGCTCATGATGCCACTGTTGGGGAACATAGCAATAATTCAAAATTTTCCTACGTATCACCAAGATCAATCTAGGAGATGCTAGCAACGAGAGAGAGGGAGTGCATCTTCATACCCTTGAAGATCGCTAAGGGGAAGCGTTACAAGAACGCGGTTGATGGATTCGTACTCACGACGATTCAAATCGCGGAAGATCCGATCCAAGCGCCGAACGGACGGCGCCTCCACGTTCAACACACGTACAACCCGGGGACGTCTCCTCCTTCTTGATCCAGCAAGGGGAGAGGAGAAGTTGAGGGAGAACTTTGGCAGCACGACAGCATGGTGGCGGTGGAGCTCGTGGTTCTCCGGCAGAGCATCGCTCAGCACTACGGAGGAGGAGGGATTGGAGGAGGGGAGGGCTGCTCCTGGGAAGGGGTGCGGCTGCCCTCTCTCTCCCTCACTATATATAGGGGGAAGGGGGGAGGAGGAGGCGCCCTAGGGTTTCCCTATGGGAGGGGTGGCGGCCACAGGGGAAACCCTAGATGGGTTTGGGCGCCCCCATCCCTAGGAAACTTGCCCCCCAAGCCGGGAGGGGCGGCTGCCCTAGGGGAGGCGCCCCCACCTCTCCAGGTTACGTGAGATGGGGTGGGAGGGGCGCACATCTCCTTAGTTGGCTGGTGTGGCCCCTCCCCTTGGCCCATAAGGCCCCCCAACGCTTGCCGGGGCCTCCGAAACTCCTTTCGGTCACGCTGGTCGTCACCCGGTACTCCTAGAACAATTTCGGACTCCAATACCCTTCGTCCAATATATCGATCTTCACCTCCGGACCATTCCGGAGTTCCTCGTCACATCCGGGATCTCATCCGGGACTCCGAACAACCTTCGGTAACCACATACTATTCCCATTACAACTCTAGCCTCACCGAACCTTAAGTGTGTAGACCCTACGGGTTCGGAACCATGCAGACATGACCGATACACCTCTCCGGCCAATAACCAATAGCGGGATCTAGATACCCATATTGGCTCCCACATGTTCCACGATGATCTCACCGGATGAACCACGATGTCGGGGATTCAATCAATCCCGTATACAATTCCCTTTGTCCATCGGTATGTTACTTGCCCGAGATTCGATCGTTGGTATCCCATACCTCGTTCAATCTCGTTACCGGCAAGTCTCTTTACTCGTTCCGTAACGCATGATCCCGTGGCTAACTCCTTAGTCACATTGAGCTCATTATGATGATGCATTACGGAGTGGGCCCAGAGATACCTCTCCGTCATACGGAGTGACAAATCCCAGTCTCGATTCGTGCCAACCCAACAGACACTTTCGGAGATACCTGTAGTGCACCTTTATAGTCACCTAGTTACGTTGTGACGTTTGATACACCCAAAGCACTCCTACGGTATCCGGGAGTTGCACAACCTCATGGTCTAAGGAAATGATACTTGACATTAGAAAATCTCTAGCAAACAAACTACACGATCTTGTGCTATGCTTAGGATTGGGTCTTGTCCATCACATCATTCTCCTAATGATGTGATCCCATTATCAACGACATCCAATGTCCATGGTTAGGAAACCATAACCATCTATTGATCAACGAGCTATTCAACTAGAGGCTTACTAGGGAAATGTTGTGGTCTATGTATTCACACATGTATTACGGTTTTTGGTTAATACAATTATAGCATGAACAATAGACAATTATCATGAACAAGGAAATATAATAATAACCATTTTATTATTGCCTCTAGGGCATATTTCCAACATGATGTACAAGAGCAATGGACTTTTTTGGGCCCAATTAATGAAATGACGCACAAATTGTTTTCCGGAGCAACAACCCTTTTATGTTGGCAGGCATTTCACACAGTTTAAATTGCGGTAAAAATGACCAAGCGATGGTTGGTGGGACCATTGGAAGATCTGAGACGCCTAACAAGTGATCGGACGACCGAAAGAATTGATCGTTGTGGTGCCTGGTAGCTAGCTCAGTTTTACTTTTTTCAATTGACTTGATTTTTCCTATTTTATTTTTCTAAATGACATAATCACGTGACAACATTGCCACATAGCAGATGGGAAACTAGATTAACCAGTTTGATGTACTGCCAGGAATATAAGCCGTTATTTATTTGCCTTGAGTGTTTTCGATTAGATATGGTTTATATTAGATCAATAAAAAATTGAATACAACCAAATATAGAGTAACTAAATTCATATAAACAAAAAAAACGACCCTAAACAAAGGAGAGAGTACGACTACGATTATGTCTCACAATTCTTCATGAAGTTGCGACTAAACTAGTCGTCATTGCACCACCGTAGCTCACACCGATCATGGACAACATTGAGAAATCCAACGCCAATTAACACAATGATTTCTGATGACATGTAGTACATGAGATCTCATCGACTCTTATCTATTGCAAAGAGTAGTAAACCCTGAAACGATGACCTAGGCGGGGGGGGGGGGGGTATTTAAGGAGGGGCCAAAGGGGATTTGACCATCCGAGGGGGGGGGCTGTCGAATCCAACCGTAAATAGGTCTCCACTAACAAAACAAACTCTAAAAACTCCAGGGAGTCTTTTATTCTGAAAATACATGGGCCTGCCCCGAAATTAAGGTGGCGCAACACCTATAGATGGCCATGGACAAAACTATGAAGTGTCATCTTGTACATTTGATCCATGTCTCTCATGTGTCATCATGATGGCTTCAAAGTTCTCAGATAGTCACTTGATGCAATCTCACAAATGAGACCGAATAAGGCACCGGGACCAGATGGGTTTCCAGCTGAATTCTATAGGTAATGTTGGCATATTATTAAAGATGATCTTATGCCTATGTTTCATGATTTTTTTAATGACCATTTAGAGTTGTTTCATCTTAACTTTGGTATGATTACGCTGTTGCCAAAGAAAGAAGAGGCAGTTCGGATCGAACAATTTAGGTCAATATGTCTTCTTAACGAGAGTTTCAAAATATTCACAAAAGTGGGTACCAATAGATTGACACAGATTGCTCACTCAGTGGTACAACCAAGTCAGACAGCGTTCATGCCAGGACGACACATACTTGAAGGGGTGGTTGTTCTACATGGAACACTGCATGAAATTCATTCGAAGAAGCTAGATGGGGTTATCTTCAAAGTGGATTTTGAGAAGGCATATGATAAAGTTAAGTGGTCTTTCCTTCAGCAGGCAATGCGCATGAAAGGATTTAGTGAGGCCTGGCAGAACCAAGTGGGTTCTCAGGTCCAGAAGGGTAGTGTCGGCATCAAAGTTAACGATGATACCAGTCATTACTTCCAGACACACAAGGGATTGAGACAAGGGGATTCCATGTATCCTCTCCTAATTAATATAGTGGCCGATATGTTGACCATTCTTATAGGCAGAGCCAAGCAAAATGGTCAAGTGGAGGGTTTAGTCCCTCATCTGGTCGATGGGGGCGTCTCCATTTT
This sequence comes from Triticum aestivum, assembly GCF_018294505.1. Classification (NCBI taxonomy): domain Eukaryota; kingdom Viridiplantae; phylum Streptophyta; class Magnoliopsida; order Poales; family Poaceae; genus Triticum; species Triticum aestivum. Next base: position 58,999,188 of record NC_057805.1, read on the forward strand.
ACAGTACGCCGACGACACTATTTTATTCATGGAACATGATATTGCAAAAGCGCGAAATATGAAACTCATATTATGTCTCTTCGAACAATTGTTAGGCCTAAAGATAAAATTTCAAAAGAGTGAGTTGTTTTGCTTTGGAAGAGCCAAAGAAGAGCAAGACACTTATAGACAACTGTTCGGTGTGAATTAGGTTCTTTGCCATTCAGTTATTTGGGCATACCGATTCATCACCGTAAGTTATCTAATAAAGAATGGAAGTGCATCAAAGATCGAATTGAAAAAAGCTTAGTTGCTGGAAGATCAAGCTTATGTCGTATGGAGGTTGGTTAGTGCTCATTAACTCGGTATTTACTAGTATGCCGATGTTCCTGCTATCGTTCTTCGAGATTCTGAAAGGGGTGCGGAAGAGACTTGATTTCTTTAGATCTCGATTCTTCTAGCAGTCAGATGATGTTGGGGAACGTAGTATTTTAAAAATGTTGCCTACGATCACGCAAGATCTATCTAGGAGAAGCATAGCAACGAGCGGGGAGAGTGTGTCCATGTATGCTCGTAGACCGAAAGCGGAAGCGTTTAGTAACGCGGTTGATGTGGTCGAACGTCTTCACGATCCAACCGATCCAAGTATCGAACGCACGGCACCTCCGCGATCTGCACACGTTTAGCTCAGTGACGTCCCTCGAACTCTTGATCCAGTTGAGGCCGAGGTAGAGTTTCGTCAGCACGATGGCGTCGTGATGGTGATAATGAAGTTACCGATGCAGGGCTTCGCCTAAGCACTACGGCAATATGACCGAGGGGTAAAACTGTGGAGGGGCACCCCACACGGCTAAAGATCAACTCGTTGTTGCCTATGGGGTGCCCCCTCCCCGTATATAAAGGAGGGGAGGAGGAGGCCGGCCGGCCCTAAGGGGTGCGCCCAAGGGGGGGAATCCTACTCCAAGTAGGAATCGCCCCCCCTTTCCTAGTCCAAGTAGGAGAAGAAGGAAGGAGAGGGGGAGGGAGAGGGAAAGAGGGGCCGCGCCCCTTCCCCTAGTCCTATTCGGACTCCCCTTAGGGGGGGGGCGCCACCTCCTGGCTGCTGCCCTCTCTCTCCCCTAAGGCCCACTAAGGCCCATTACTTCCCCGGGGGGTTCCGGTAACCCCTCCGGCACTCCGGTTTTATCCGAAACTACCCGTAACACTTCCGGTGTCCGAATAACATGGTCCAATATATCAATCTTGATGTCTCGACCATTTCGAGACTCCTCGTCATGCCCGTGATCTCATCTGGGACTCCGAACAACCTTCGGTACATCAAATCACGTAACTCATAATACAAATCGTCATCGAACGTTAAGCGTGCGGACCCTACGTGTTCGAGAACTATGTAGACATGACTGAGACACATCTCCGGTCAACCAATAGCAGAACCTGTATGCTCATATTGGCTCCTACATATTCTACGAAGATCTTTATTGGTCAAACTGCATAACAACATACGTTGTTCCCTTTGTCATCGGTATGTGACTTGCCCGCACTACAAAAAATAGACACTTCCGTGATGATACGTGTTTGTCACAGTAGGTCACGTTTTCTGTCATGCATGTACATCCATGACAAATTTATGACAGAATCAGGATAGTCATACCTGTGCTGCCGTAGAAGTGTTCCATGACATTACCAAAATTATCATCATGGAAGTGTCCACTTCCATGACGATAAATCGCGCGTCATAGAAGTGCTTTCGTCAAGGGTGACCGACACGTGGCATCCACCGTAACGGGACGCCGTTAAGCTATCGGGTCCGGTTTTGGATCCGATAACCCGTTAACAGCCCAGACCAATGGGAATTTTTCACGTGTAAAATTCTCATTGGCCGGAGGAAACACATGTCGGCTCAATGTTCGGACAGATGTCATCCACTCATTGGACATGAGGTGCCTATGATACGTCGACACGTGGCACGACCCAACAGAGGCCCATTCCGGTGAAAAGGCTGGCCCGTTTGAGTTGGTCAAAAGGTAACGGGCCAGCCCACGGAAAGCCTGTTAACGACCTGTTCGTATATAGCCCATTTACGGCCCGCTTACTACCGGCTCGTTACGGCCTATCGGAATTAAGCCCAGTAGCTTCATTTGGGCCGTCCAATATGATTCCAGCCTGTTGTAACTTCCGGCCCATGTATGGCCCATGATGTCTTTCGGCCCATATGAGGCTCTTTGTAACTCTCGGCCCACTAAAGGCTCGAGATGAATCTGGCCCATAATGAACAGTGTATCGCTTTATACCCATTAACGACCCATTATTCCGTCGGTCGTTTCCAGCCCGTGTTAACTTTCGGCCTTCTAAGGGCCCATTTATTCTTGGGCTCATTTATAGAATTCGGTTAGATACGGTCCGTTACTGGCCTGTTCCGTTTGTGGGCCAAATACAGCCCGTGGTTACATTCGGCCCGTTTGTGGCACGTTAACCCATTGGGCTGTTTTCATAGCGTTATCAAATACGACCTATTAATGGCCCGTTATGGTCCACGAATAGTACGACCCATGTTTGGCGAAATGATTATACGCCCCGTAGAAGGCCCATGGATCCTACGACCCGTAGAAGACCAATGGATCCTACGGCCCATAGAAGGCCCATGGATCATACGGCCCGTAGAAAGTCCATGGATCCTACCGCCCGTAAAAGGCCCATGGATCCTACGACCCGTAGAAGGCCCACGGATCCTACGGCCCGCAGGAGGCCCATGGTTACAACAGTCCGTGTATTGCCATGATTATTGTGGCGCCTAGTTACCAAAACTAGGTTATTGTGGCCACTAAAAATGCGGAAAAAGAACTGCAGTGACTACAAGCAAACAACTAAACAAGACAATAAGGAAATAAATAAGCAAGCAACTAACGCTAGCCTATTACAGCTATTACACATATTACATCCACTGGGCATCAAAGTTCGCCACCAGTGCAAATATAGGGAACAAAGAAGCATATTACATACACTGGCCGCCAAAATTGGCCACCAGTGCAGATAAACGCAGAAGCAAAACAAGTCCATAACTGAAACAACTTCAGAAGAGCTCAAGAAACATTATCCTGGGTATCCACCATGCTGGCAATAAGCTTAGCAAGCTTATTAGCTTTGTCTTGTTTGGTGCTAAAATCCTCTAACGCTTGTTGTTGCACCAGAAAGTATGCATCTGAATGCTCCAGGGACTTCCGCAGTCCTTCCGCTTCTTGTTGCAGCACAGCTGATCGATGTCTTTCAGCATGTAGTTGAGACTCAAGAAACCGAACTGATTCAGACAGTGAGTTTGAATAGCTTGTGCAAGCGGTAGTGGCCAGTAACTCGAACAGTAAACCAAGATAGGACTTTGGGGTTGCTTCACTGTCTTCAAGATAATTTTCCTTAGCTGTTTTATCAGCTTTGTTGGAGACCAACAAGGATGTCTCACGATCCCGAACCTTATCTGCATTACTTCCTTTATCATTGCTTAATAAGGCACTCTTCCCCAATATTCTGTCAGCATTCTAAAAGAAGAAACAAGCAGACACATAACAGGTTTAGCATGTACTAGTATATGAAACTCATTTCGGTGAACCAGTTCATTAGTAAGGTGGACAAGATTAAACTACCAAGTCTTCTATTGCCAAGTAGTACATTATAAAAGCATCAAACAAACATATATCTATGTCCTATGGTCACTACATTGTCTTGCCAAATCAAAATAGAGACACGGTTCAAATCATATCAGTTCAAGAGAAAGCAGCACTAAAAGAATACAAAGCATGGGAAACTAAACGGCACAACAAGATTTCAGATGGGCACCACAGGTCTACATGTACAACAACACTATTGGCCCTGTTATGATGCTAGTAATGTGCATGATATGAGAAGTCAATTGTATAAACAATTTAAATTGAAATCAACAGAGCTATTTATAAGAGCAAACCTGTTAAAGAAACATGCGTAAACATACATGTTGTGCCATTGGATAGTTCAATTTAAAAATAAGTTTGTATGAGTAAATACAATGATACAAGAGTAAAGCAGTATGCATGATAGCAATGGAATCTTAAATGAGAACAGTTGTTCTTCATGTTTAAGCACTTGTTCTACATGAACAGAGTACAGTAAGACGCAAGCATATAGTACTTAAAATAAAATGAGCTCATAGACCTTACCACATTCTTGGTTCGGGACCAGTAAATAACAAGGCGTTCCCAGTCATCGTCCAGTAAATGTGTCTCACGAGAACGTAAGGGAATTTGATGAGTTTCTTTGCTAGTGGAGTACGTTTTCTTCAGGTAATTCCGATACTGCCACCAAGCATTCTCGAAGATAGTAGAGGTATTAGCACAGGTTACCTCATCCTGAGTTTCCAAATCGGTCCTTCTCTATTGAGAAAAATGGGAAAATTTGATGTATTATAACCATCATGGAGGTAGAATGTATGGGACAAAGCAAAGTAATTGCCATGAATAATATTACTTACACATAACTCCTGGACAAACACCTGCAACTGGCATTTTCCTTCATCTTCAGTATAATATTTCCATGATGGGAAGATATGCACATAGGATTTAACAACATCAAATGCGATAGATGCTAAACTATGAATGACTGGTTGTGCTTCCTCCACAGGAATAGGTGTACTAACTGGTGGAGTTGGGGTTTGTCGTGGTAGTACTGGTGCTTTGGGCACTAGAGCTGCCTTACTAACTGCTCTTGTTTGGGAGCTCTATGGTGGAGATGGTGCTGTGTCAACAGGAACTGGGTTACTATCTGCTGGGGTTGAGGTTAGATTGGGTGAAGCTGGTTCTCTGTCCATCGCAATAGGGGTAAAATCTGCGAGAGTCTGGGTTATGTGTGGTAGGGCTGGTTCTCGTGCATGTACAACCAGGGTGCTATCTGTTGGGGAACGTAGTAATTTCAAAAAAATTCCTACGCACACACAAGATCATGGTGATGCATAGCAACGAGAGGGGAGAGTGTTGTCCACGTACCCTCGTAGACCGAAAGCGGAAGCGTTAGCACAACGCGTTTGATGTAGTCGTACGTCTTCACGATCCGACCTATCCAAGCACCGAACGTATGGCACCTGCGAGTTCAGCACATGTTCAGCTCGATGATGTCCTGCGAACTCCGATCTAGCAGAGCTTCACGAGAGAGTTCTGTCAGCACGACGGCGTGGTGACGGTGATGATGATGCTACCAACACAGGGCTTCGCCTAAGCACCGCTACGATATTATCGAGGTGGACTATGGTGGAGAGGGGCACCGCACATGGCTAAAAGATCCAAGAGATCAATTGTTGTGTCTATGGGGTGCCCCTCTCCTCCGTATATAAAGGGGGGAGGAGAGGGCCGGCCAAGGGGAGGAGGCGCGCCCAAGGGGGAGTCCTACTCCCACCGGGAGTAGGACTCTTCCTTTTCCTATTTGGAGAGGGAGAGGGAAGGAAGAGGAAGGAGGGAGGAAGGAAAGGGGGGGGGCGGCCCCCTTCCCAATTCGGATTGGGCTTGGGGGGGCGCCCCCTCCCTTGCTCCTTTCCCCTCCTTTCCACTAAAGCCCATTAAGGCCCATATACCTCCCGGGGGGTTCCGATAACCTCCCGGTGCTCCGGTATTATCCCGATCTCACCCGGAACCATTCCGGTATCCAAATATAGTCTTCCAATATATTGATCTTTACGTCTCGACCATTTCAAGACTCCTCATCATGTCCGTGATCACATCCGGGACTCCGAACTACCTTCGGTACATCAAAACACATAAACTCATAATATAACCGTCATCGAACTTTAAGCGTGCGGACCCTACGGGTTCGAGAACTATGTAGACATGACCGAGACACGTCTCTGGTCAATAACCAATAGCGGAACCTGGATGCTCATATTGGCTCCCACATATTCTACGAAGATCTTTATCAGTCAAACCGCATAACAACATACGTTGTTCCCTTTGTCATCGGTATGTTACTTGCCCGAGATTCGATCGTCGGTATGTCAATACCTAGTTCAATCTCGTTAATGGCAAGTCTCTTTACTCGTTCCGTAATACATCATCTCGCAACTAACTCATTAGTTGCAATGCTTGCAAGGCTTAAGTGATGTGCATTACCGAGTGGGCCCAGAGATACCTCTCCGACAATCGGAGTGAAAAATCCTAATCTTGAAATACGCCAACCCAACAAGTACCTTCGGAGACACCTGTAGAGCACCTTTATAATCACCTAGTTACGTTGTGACGTTTGGTAGCACACAAAGTGTTCCTCCAGTAAACGGGAGTTGCATAATCTCATAGTCATAGGAGCATGTATAAGTCATGAAGAAAGCAATAGCAACATATTAAACGATCAAGTGCTAAGCTAACAGAATGGGTCAAGTCAATCACATCGTTCTCCTAATGATGTGATCCCGTTAATCAAATGACAACTCATGTCTATGGTTTGGAAACTTAACCATCTTTGATCAACGAGCTAGTCAAGTAGAGGCATACTAGTGACACTCTGTTTGTCTATGTATTCACACATGTATTATGTTTCCGGTTAATACAATTCTAGCATGAATAATAAACATTTATCATGAAATAAGGAAATAAATAATAACTTTATTATTGCCTCTAGGGCATATTTCCTTCAGTCTCCCACTTTCACTAGAGTCAATAATCTAGATCACATCGCCATGTGATTTAACATCAATAGTTCACATCACCATGTGATTAACACCCATAGTTCACATTGTCATGTGACCAACACCCAAAGGGTTTACTAGAGTCAATAATCTAGTTCACATTGCTATGTGATTAACACCCAAAGAGTACTAAGGTGTGATCATGTTTTGATTGTGAGAGAAGTTTAGTCAACAGATCTGCCATATTCAGATCCGTATGTATTTTGCAAATTTCTATGTCAACAATGCTCTGCACGGAGCTACTCTAGCTAATTGCTCCCACTTTCAATATGTATCTAGATCGAGACTTAGAGTCATCCAGATCGGTGTCAAAGCTTGCATCGACGTAACTCTTTACGACGAACCTTTTGCCACCTCCATAACCGAGAAATATTTCCTTAGTCCTCTAAGGATAATTTTGACCAATGTCCAGTGATCTACTCCTAGATCACTATTTTACTCCCTTGCTAAACTCAGTGTAGGGTATACAATAGATCTGGTACACAACATGGCATACTTTATAGAACTTATGGCTGAGGCATAGGGAATGACTTTCATTCTCTTTCTATCTTCTGCCGTGGTCGGGCTTTGTGTCTTACTCAATTTCACACCTTGTAACACAGGCAAGAACTCTTTCTTTGACTGTTCCATTTTGAACTACTTCAAAATCTTGTCAAGGTATGTACTCATTGAAAAAACTTTATCATGCATCTTGATCTATCTCTATAGATCTTGATGCTCAATATGTAAGCAGCTTCACGGAGGTCTTTCTTTGAATAAACTCCTTTCAAATACTCCTTTATGCTTTCCAGAAAATTCTACATCATTTCCGATCAACAATATGTCATTCACAGATACTTATCAGAAAGGCTGTAGTGCTCCCACTCACTTTCTTGTAAATGCAGGCTTCACCGCAAGTCTGTATAAAACTATATGCTTTGATCACACTATCGAAACGTACATTCCAACTCCGAGATGCTTGCACCAGTCCATAAATGGATCACTGGTGCTTACACACTTTGTTAGCATCTTTTGGATTGACAAAACCTTCTGGTTGCATCATATACAACTCTTCTTTAAGAAATCCATTAAGGAATGCAGTTTTGACATCCATTTGTCAAATTTCATAAAATGCGGCAATTGCTAACATGATTCGGACAGACTTAAGCATCGCTACGAGTGAGAAAATCTCATCATAGTCAACACCTTGAACTTTGTCAAAACCTTTTTTGACAAGTCTAGCTTTGTAGATAGTAACACTACTATGAGCGTCCGTCTTCCTCTTGAAGATCCATTTATTTTCTATGGCTTGCCGATCATCGGGCAAGTCAACCAAAGTCCACACTTTGTTCTCATACATGGATCCCATCTCAGATTTCATGGCCTCAAGCCATTTCGCGGAATCTGGGCTCATCAACGCTTCCTCATAGTTCGTAGGTTCGTCATGGTCAAGTAACATGACCTCCAGAACAGGATTACCGTACCACTCTGGTGCGGATCTTACTCTGGTTGACCTACGAGGTTCGGTAGTAACTTGACCTGAAGTTACATGATCATCATCATTAGCTTCCTCACTAATTGGTGTAGGAGTCACAGGAACAAATTTCTGTGATGAACTACTTTCCAATAAGGGAGTAGGTACAGTTACCTCATCAAGTTCTACTTTCCTCCCACTCACTTCTTTCGCGAGAAACTCCTTCTCTAGAAAGGATCCATTATAAGCAACGAATATCTTGCCTTCGGATCTGTGATAGAAGGTGTACCCAACTATCTCCTTTGGGTATCCTATGAAGACATATTTCTCCGATTTGGGTTTGAGCTTATCAGGATGAAACTTTTTCACATAAGCATCGCAACCCCAAATTTTAAGAAACGACAACTTTTGGTTTCTTGCCAAACCAAAGTTCATAAGGTGTCGTCTCAACGGATTTAGATGATGCCCTATTTAACGTGAATGCAGCTGTCTCTAATGCATAACCCCAAAACGACAGTGGTAAATCGGTAAGAGACATCATAGATTGCACCATATCTAATAAAGTACGGTTACGATGTTCGGAGACACCATTATGCTATGGTGTTCCAGGTGGCGTGAGTTGCGAAACTATTCCGCATTGTTTCAAATGAAGACCAAACTCGTAACTCCAATATTCTCCTCCACGATCAGATCGTAGAAACTTTATTTTCTTGTTACGTTGATTTTCCACTTCACTAAGAAATTATATGAACTTTTCAAATGTTTCAGACTTATGTTTCATCAAGTAGATATACCCATATCTGCTCAAATCATCTGTGAAGGTCAGAAAATAACGATACCCGCCGCGAGCCTCAACAATCATCGGATCGCATACATCAGTATGTATTATTTCCAATAAGTCAGTTGCTCGCTCCGTTGTTCCGGAGAACGGAGTCTTTAGTCATCTTGCCCATAAGGCATGGTTCGCAAGCATCAAGTGATTCATAATCAAGTGATTCCAAAATCCCATCAACATGGAGTTTCTTCATGCGCTTTACACCAATATGACCTAAACGACAGTGCCACAAATGAGTTGCACTATCATTATTAACTTTGCATCTTTTGGCTTCAATATTATGAATATGTGTATCACTACGATCGAGATCCAACAAACCATTTTCATTGGGTGTATGACCATAGAAGGTTTTATTCATGTAAGTAGAACAACAATTATTCTCTAACTTAAATGAATAACCGTATTGCAATAAACATGATCAAATCATATTCATGCTCAACGCAAACACCAAATAACACTTATTTAGGTTCAACACTAATCCCGAAAGTGTAGGGAGCGTGCGATGATGATCATATCAATCTTGGAACCACTTCCAACTGAAAGTGCGTTATATCGACTAGAGGGGGGGTGAATAGGTGATTTTTATGAATTCTTCACTGAGGAATTTGCGGGTGAGGAAATTCCTTAGCGAAGAACTACTAGCAGCGGAATAAGTACTCAAAAGTAAACATAACAGAACACACGCATGGTCATCATGATGAAATGAAGACAAGCACAGAGTACAGAAAGCGTAATCACATGATAACACATGATGAAGACAAACAGACTGAAGAAATTGAACTGAGGAAACTTAGAAAGTCTTCAGTCAAAGTCTTCAAACACAGATATGAACAAGTGCACAACACAGTTATGAGGAAATGAAAGAGTTGAGGAAATAGAACCAATAAGCTTGGTGAAGACAATGATTTGCTAGACCAGTTCCAACTGCTGTCTCTGTTGTACATCTGGTTGGAGCGGCTAGGTATTTAAACCTGAGGACACACAGTCCCGGATACATAGTCCTCACCATATTCTCCTTGAGCTAAGGTCACACACAGACCTCACCCAATCACTCGTGGTAAGTCTTCAGGTGACTTCCAAACCTTCACAAACTCGGTCACTCGGCGATCAACAATTCCTCTTGGATGCTCTAGACCATGACGCCTAACCGTCCAGAAGAAGCACAGTCTTCAAAGGTAACAAGCGTCGGATCCATGCAGGATCAATCACTTCAGTGATGCTCAATCACTTTAGGTTTGTAGGTGTTTGGGTTTGGGTTTTCCTCACTCGATGATTTTCGCTCAAAGTCCTCGGAGGATGGGATGATCTCAAATGACAAGTGTCAGTTTCTCTCGGAGCAGCCAACCAGATAGTGGTTGTAGGGGGCGGCTATTTATAGCCTAGGGAGCAGCCCGACATGATAAGACATAAATGCCCTTCAATAATATGACTGTTAGGTGGGTAGATATTTTGGGAAAGCTGGCACAAGGCACAGCAACGATCGGAAATTTGATGCTCAAATTCCTCAGGGCTATCATGTTCCTCATTGTGTAGCAATCCGCACTGGCGAATTCCTAACTCCTCAGTCAGAACAAATTCCTCAGAGACCAGAAGAACTTCATCTCTGGCACTGAAGAATATGACTGAACTGTATAAGATTTCCAATGGCTTCACTTGAAGGGATTGGTAGGTGTAGGATTTTGAGTTGAGCATCACATGAAAATTTTTCCTTAGTATTTCCTCGACCCCCTTTAACAGTACGGTGTTTCCTATGACTCAAGAAAGAGAAAATGAAACTACGAAAACAAAAGTCTTCACGCTTCATGTTCCTCGAATGAATGCCAAGTCTTCAAGGTCACACCAATTTCTTCACTTTCAAAGTCTTCAGAAAGTCTTCAGAAATCCAAAGTTTCCAGTCGAAGAACTTCATTTTTAGGGGTCGACTTTCTCTGTAAATATCAAACTCCTCATAGATTTATAGACCTGTGTACACTCATAAACACATTAGACCCTTAACCTATAAGTCTTCAATACACCAAAATCACTAAGGGGCACTAGATGCACTTACAATATCCCCCTTTTTGGTGATTGATGACAATATAGGTTAAGTTTTCAACAGGGATAAACATATGAAGTGTAAATACTGATATTGAGGAATTTGATTGCAAGATATAGAAGAACTCCCCCTGAAGATGTGCATAGTGAGGAATTTGCTTTTGAGGCAATGCACACTTGAAGAGTAGAATCATAGAGATCTCCCCCTATATCTTGTAATTCATACACACATTTGACATATAATATGAAGAATTTGAAATGCATGCTGAAATATGGTGACTGATGTAATTCAGCATGCATGCATTAACATTAGTGAGGAATAAGCATGCAGAAAAACCACAGCAAAAGTATCAGGCCACCATAGAGTTTAAGTTTACAACTCGATCCAGCAAAGTCATCAGAAGAACGAGAGTTGTAACTTAGAAAAAAATGCCCATATAAGTTGACCCGCTTGAAGACTAACTCAAATTTCTCCCCTTTGTCATCGAATGACCAAAAGGATCGAAACTGAGGACTAACGCCCCTGAAGAATCTCAAGTTGATGAAGGAGCGCCAGCGTTGTTGGGGTCGATTTTTGATGTAGGGCCTTCCACATTGTCGTCCAAGTCTTCATGCTCGTCGGTGTCATGCGATGAAGAGTAGGAGCTGGCCACCAAGGAGGGAACCTTGACCTTCTTGTATTTCTTCGGTGGAGGAGCAGACCAGTCAAAATCTTCCTTGAGACCCATTTTCTTCAGATCTTCTTCGCTATAAATGTGAGACAGAACAGCCCAGGTGCGGTTGAAGGTTTCATGGAGGTAGTAATGGTTTTTCTTCACTGCATTGTGGGTAGCAGTCATATTGTGAAGAATTGAACCAAACTGACGCTTGACCCATTTGTGATTGCGATCAACCTTCTAATGAAGACTGAGGAGAAGCTCACGATCAGCCATCACCCTGGGAGCTGTGCCTTGAGGATTTGGCTTGGTTGTGTTGGCGGCAGAGTCATGAGTGGCAGAGTCGTCATTGGTGGAGTAGGATGCAGCCTTGCGAAATTGACCATCCAATGGATGAATGCCTACATCAATAACAGCAGTAGCCTTGCCCTTGTCATCAGCTGAGGAAAATGTCCGTTTGAGGACTTCAATCGGGGGCAAGTAGCTGCAATGGTTCAGTGTATCAGCTTTGTAGTTGAGTGAAGACCTTGTTCTGATGAATCTCATAATCCACGGAGCATAAGGCTTCAACTCAAATGGTGACATTGCGACATTGGCCAGAGTCCTCATGAAGAAATCATGAAAGTTGACGGGAACGCCATGCATGATATTGAAAAGCAGATTCTTCATGATGCCAACGACTTCTTCTTCATTCGAGTCGTGGCCCTTGATAGGACTCAATGTATTCGTCAGAATGCGATAGACAGTCCGAGGCACATATAGTAATTCCTTCACGAGGAATTTTGTTCTTGGGGCCTGACCTGGCTTCAATGGCTTCATCAGCACTTGCATATAGTGGTCTGTAAGCTCAGGCTCTTGGTACATGCAACGAGCAGCTTCAAGGGGAGGACTGAGAGGCAAAGCACGAAGCAATTCAGTAGCTGGTGCCTTGTAGTGAGTGTTTTCAGTCATCCAGTCCAGCACCCATGAATTCACATCTTCAGAATCTCTGGTGATGTGCAGCGTTGCATAAAATTGAAGAATGAGTTCTTCATTCCAATCACAGATGTCAGTGCAGAAATTTAACAGTCCAGCGTCGTGAAGAACACTAAGGACTGGTGCAAAGCACGACAGAGATTCCATATCGACGTGAGGAATGTGCTCATGATCGAAGACTTTGTCTTTGTTAAACAGCACTGACGAATAGAAATTTGCCTGGCTGGCAGTCCAGAATCGCCTCTTCCTAATGCGAGCAGAGTCATAGGGGTTGTAATCGGTGAAGAATACGTGCTCGCCGAAGAAATCATCAGTCTTGAATTTTTGCTTCCTTGAGAATGGATCCTTTGGCTTGGGTTGAGGAGTGTCAGTCAGTTGCATCACAACCTCAGGATCGCAATCTCAGGTTCTTCAGGCTGGGGAATTTCTGGTTCCTCTTCAGTGGCAGTCTGCGTCTTCAAAGATTCAGCAGCAGCAGTTTCTTCAGCACTAGTGGCTGGAATTTCTTCATGTATAGATTGAGTGGGGTGAGTTTCTTTAGAGCCCAATGGAACAGTATGTGCTGAGGACTGAGGGATTTGCTGCAATGGTGTGAACAAAGGAGAGCTGGGATGCTGACTATCCCAAAAGTCATCATTCATCAATGGAGTAGTACACCCAATGTCCACGTCAGAGTTTTGTTCATCCAATTCCTCAACGCCGGCCTCTTCAGCAGTGAACTGAGGCATGGGCGAGGAGACAATTGGAGTTGAAGGGATTGCGTCCGCTTCAATTTCTTCATCCATCTGCTCTAAGGAAGCAGCAGAGGGAATGTCTTCATCGAATTCGCTAGGGATCACATAGTCTTCATCAAAAGGAACAAGGTCCTTTGATGGCATGGTTGAGATAGGAAAAACATCAATCGGAGTTGCAAATGAGCTGGTCAAAGGCTTCATCTTCTTCAGAGCTGAAGAATCTGATGAACTTGATGCCTTCCTTTTCTTCACAGCTGCACGCTCTGCAGCCTTGGTCTTCTTCACATCTGATGCAGATGGAAGGATTGGAGTTGGAGTAGCGTAGGAGGAGCAGAGGAATTTGGTTGAATTTCTTCAAGCACAACTGATGCAGTTGCCCTGACTTCTTCATTTTCTTCAGGCGCACCACTAGTGGATGCCCTGGCAATTTCTTCAGCGGCTAGAATGCAGTCATCAGCCCTGGAACTCACATTTTCTTCAGCAGCCTGATTTTCATCAGCGGTGCTGGCGTGCTCTTCTGTTGGTTGAGCAGATGCTTCAGCTTGAGGAATTTCTGGTTGCGATGGAGCTGCAACCTTTGAAGTGAATTTTTCAGTCAGTTTTACAAACCTGACCTTGGCTCCTTGCCAATCAGCATAGTAAGCATTGAAGTCATCGCTGAGGCCTTTGATTTCAGCCTGGATCTTCACTAGTTCTTCAGTTGTCATAGAGACAACGTTTTTCTTCAGGAAGCGCTCCTTCCTGTACTGAGCTTTCTTCAGCTGCCTGGCCTTCTCAAATTTCCATTTTTCTTCTTCAATGAAGGCAGTCAAAACATGACTTTGACCAGGAGTGAGGTTCATCTCTGGCAAAGGAGTGTTGGGATCTTTGTGGCAGAGATCGATGTAGTCTAGGATCAGCTTCAGATCCAAAAGTAGTGGCACATTGCTTCCTTTGGCTCTAGCGGCCTTGACTTGTCTGTCTTTGATGATTTCAGCTAGTTCATCATCATCAGCCTCATCATCATCAGAGGGCACTTGGAAAGCAACCTGCTTCTTGTGAGGACTTGGTCGAGGACCTCGTCCAGCAGTGGTCTTTTTCTTCAGCAGAGAGGGGCCAGCTGAGGAACTTGCAGAGGCTCCTGAGGCAATAGATATGCCTGCAGTCCTTTGGCACGTGGCGAGATGCACAAGTGCTGAGGATTTGGTCGGAGCAGCCGAAGACTTTGGCGGAGGAGCTGAGGACTTTGGAGGAGCAGGAGCAGTTTGAGGAGTTCGCCGTGAGGGCTTTGAGGAATCTGGCCATGAGGGCATTGCTAAGGAACTTGGCCTAGAGGGCATTGAAGGTGAAGCACTTGGCTGATGCGCAGGCTTCTTTGCCATGGCCTTCTTCGGCTTGCTAGCAGAGGCCTCAGCAGTGGCAGCAGCAGCAGCAGAGTCTTCGTTGAATTTCCTCACTGCTTCTCTGGCTTGTCTAGCCAACTTGGCCTGGCGCTTGGCCCATTCAACAGGATAATCCTCACCGTGCTTGAGGCTAGTGGGATCTTCTTCTTGGCCAGGTGCCAATGGAGGTCTTGGGCATGGAGGATTGAGTGCAAATTTCTTCATGTACTTGGGAGTTACATACCTGTACTCCCTCCACTCTCTTGCCCATCTCCTTTCTATCCTCTGTATGCGCACCTTGCGCTGATTTTTGTCCTCCTTACCAAACTTGGCCTCATCTGGAGTGAAATAGTCTTTGTATATGTCATCAGGGATCTCAAAGGCAGTATTGATTTCAGGCCTCTTTCCTCCTTTCTATGGCTTCTTTCCATCAGTCATTTTCTTCAGATGAGGAATTTGAACAATGGAATTCTCTGAAATAGTATGCAACTTTTCTTCGAGGAATGCTGCAAATGAGTTAAGTTGATGAGAACCTAGTGATTCAACAGCGGACATGAGTACCTGTGAACAGAGTATAGTTGCAAGGAATTTGGAGAGGTCATATGCGTTCACAGAGGTTTTTCAAAAAGAACAAGTTTGAGGAATTTGACCAGATGAGTCTTGAAGAATTTCACTAAGCGCTCTTTGTCTTAGGTTCCAGAGTTGTATAGATTGAGAATCCACACAATTGAGGAATCTTGAAGAAAAATATAGCTTAGAGAAATGGGTCAAGAACAGATGACATGTGAGGTGTTTAGTGTGTGAAGATTTGAAGAAAAACACCTTTGAGGATTTTGTAGAAATCATTTGAATCAAAGAGGGCAGTAAAAGTAACTTTTAATTACCCTGGACGAAGAACACGACGAACTGGGAAGTGGAGATGTGAAGTTCCTCAGTTCAAATGTAACGCCTGGATAATTATGCTACAGTAATCTCATGCTAATGGTGCCACGTCACCACTGTTACGGTTGCTAATCTTCGCTTGGCCCAAATCGCAACTCAAAATCAAGCTTAGTTTAAAGTCAGGATTCAAATTTATCAAACATGCAAACAAAAATGTTCAAGTTGTTGCAAATAACCATTTGGTAATATTAGTGGAGAAATCATCTTTTTACAAAATGGCTACATGCTCTAAAAATAAATAAAACAGAAAAGTTTTTGAAAGAAAAGAAACCAAAAAAAGGGGAAAAGAAGCCCCCTAATGGGCCACGGCCAACCTGGCCACCAGTCAGGCCGGCCCACTCCCCGCACCCCTCGCTGGCCTATATGGCCCGGCTCCCCCGACTAAACCCTAACTGCTACCCCCACTCCCACCTCGTTCCCCCACGATCCCCACTCCCCCATGATCCACATCTGGATCGCGCCCTTGGCGCCTCCCCCCGCCGCCAGGCGCCTCCACGCCCGACCTCCCTTTCCCTCGCTCTCCCTTAGCACCGCCGCCCTCCACGACGCACACGCACACCGCTCGCTCCCGACGCCGCCCGGTGCGTCCCGCCGCCACCTCGCCCCAAAACCGCCCCCCCCCGTCGCACCAAACCGCGCCGTCCCCGCCTCTCCCTCGCGCTACTCCCCCCGAGCTGGACGTCGTCGCCTCGCCATCCCCGTCGCCGGCGCGCGCCGTCGCCCCGTGACTACGGCCCTCCCCGAGCACGCGTTTGCACCACTACAGGGCTGGTGAGCCCCTCCGTCGATCCCCCTCCTCCTTCGCGTGGATCCGTCGCCGTTGACGTCGTACGTCGTCGTGGCCGAGCTCACTGGAGCTTGCGCTCACCGCATCCGCCCACGCCCATGGGCGCGCTCTCGCACGCTCGCAGCCTTGCCCCGCTCATCGCCCGCTGCCTTCCCCAGTTGCTGGCCCTTGCCGCGCCGCGCGCTTGCCCGCGCTGTAGTGCCCGTGGCCGGCCGGTGCGCCTCGCCGTGGGCGCGGCCCCGCGCCCAACACCACCCCGCCTGCTGGCCGCGCCCTGATCCAGCACCCACACCTGCTATGGCCTGTGTGCCACTGCACGTGGGACCAGCCCCAAAACGTTTAAGAAAATTAAACGAATTAAAAAATTTAAAAAAGATAACAGAATAAAAAAATAGTTGAATTAATTAACCAATTAATCATGTTACTTAACCTGTTAACTACTTAGTTAGGTTAAGCTAATCCTAGTAGTTAAATAGGCAGGCAATGACAATGGGGCCCCGCCTGTCATATTTGACTAGTCAACAGTCAACCCAATTGACTGTTGACTAGGACTGTTGACTATGGTCAACTGGTCCCAGTGGACCCACCTGTAGGCCACATGTACATAGTGCTGGGTACACTTCTGTGTACCCATAGCTTTATCTAATTAATTTCAAAATATTTAATAATTTCAGAAATTGTTTAAACTTTGGAAAATCATAGAAAAATATCCGTAGCTCGGATGAAAAAGTTTTCTACATGAAAGTTGCTCAGAACGACGAGACGAATCCGGATACGCAGCCCGTTCGTCCGCCACACATCCCTAGCATAGCGAACACACAACTTTTTCCCTCCGGTTCATCTGTCTGAAAACGCGAAACACCGAGGATACTTTCCCGGATGTTTTCCCCCTTCGCCGGTATCACCTATCCCCGCATTAGATTACCCCTGGCACCGCGTATTGCCTTGTTATATTTTGTGTGATGCTTTGTTTGCTCCGTATTTACTATCTTCTTCCCCCTCTTCTTCTTCGGTAGACCCCGAGACCGACGCTGCTGGTGCCCCGATCGACTATGGTGTTGACGACCCCTCCTTGCCAGAACAACCAGGCAAGCCCCCCCCCCTTGATCACCAGATATCGCCTATTGCTTCTCTCTACTGCTTGCATTAGAGTAGTGTAGCATGTTACTGCTTTCGGTTAATCCTATTCTGATGCATAGCCTGTCATTGTTGCTACAATTGTTACCCTTACTTGCTATCCTACTGCTTAGTATAGGATGCTAGTGTTCCATAAGTGGCCTTACACTCTTGTCCGTCTGCCATGCTATACTATCGGGCCGTGATCACTAGGGAGGTGATCACGGGTATATACTATATACTTTATATACATGACACATGTGGTGACTAAAGTCGGGTCGGTTCGTTGAGTACCCGCAAGTGATTCTGATGAAGGGGCTGAAAGGACAGGTGGCTCCATCCCGGTAGAGGTGGGCCTGGGTTCCTGACGGCCCCCGACCGATACTTTGTGGCGGAGCGACAGGGCAGGTTGAGACCACATAGGAGAGAGGTGCGCCTGGCCCTGGTCGGCGTTCGCGGATACTTAACACGCTTAACGAGATCTTGGTATTTGATCTGAGTCTGGCCATTTGGTCTATACGCACTAACCAACTACGCGGGAACAGTTATGGGCACTCGGCGTCGTGGTATCAGTCGAAGCTCTTTTTGACGTCAGCGTCTGAGTGGCGTGCGCCGCATTGGACCGTAAGCTCGCACTTCTATTAAGGGGGCTAGGTCTGCTTCCGGCCGCGTATGCAACGTGCAGGTGTGCAATGGGTGATGGGCCCAGACCCCTGCGCGCATAGGATTTAGACCGGCGTGCTGACCTCTCTGTTGAGCCTAGGTGGGGCTGCGACGTGTTGATCTTCCGAGACCGGGCATGACCCAGAAAAGTGTGTCCAGCCAAATGGGATCGAGCGTGTTGGGTTATGTGGTGCACCCCTGCAGGGAAGTTTATCTATTCGAATAGCCGTGTCCCTCGGTAAAAGGATGACCCAGAGTTTTACCTTGACCTTATGACAACTAGAACTGGATACTTAATAAAACACACCCTTCCAAGTGCCAGATATAACCCGGTGATCGCTCTCTAACAGGGCGACGAGGAGGGGATCGCCGGGTAGGATTATGCTATGCGATGCTACTTGGTGAACTTACCATCTACTCTCTTCTACATGCTGCAAGATGGAGGTGGCCTGAAGCGTAGTCTTCGGCAGGATTAGCTATCCCCCTCTTATTCTGGCATTCTGCAGTTCAGTCCACCGATATGGCCCTTTACACATATACCCATGCATATGTAGTGTAGCTCCTTGCTTGCGAGTACTTTGGATGAGTACTCACGGTTGCTTTCTCCCTCTTTTCCCCCCTTTCCCTTCTACCTGGTTGTTGCAACCAGATGCCGGAGCCCAGGAGCCAGACGCCACCGTCGACGACGACTCCTACTAGACCAGAGGTGCCTACTACTACGTGCAGCCCGCTAACGACGACCAGGAGTAGTTTAGGAGGATCCCAGGCAGGAGGCCTACGCCTCTTTCGATCTGTATCCCAGTTTGTGCTAGCCTTCCTAAGGCAAACTTGTTTAACTTATGTCTGTACTCAGATATTGTTGCTTCCGCTGACTCGTCTATGATCGAGCAGTTGTATTCGAGCCCTCGAGGCCCCTGGCTTGTATTATGATGCTTGTATGACTTATTTATGTTGTAGAGTCGTGTTGTGATATCTTCCCGTGAGTCCCTGATCTTGATCGTACACATTTGCGTGCATGATTAGTGTATGATTGAATTGGGGGCGTCACATCAAATCTTCCACGCCCTAACTTGGCTGATGAAGACAGCTATGACAGCGGCGGAGGGAAGAAATCCGCGGCCGGCACGAGTACGGCGGCGACGAGGTCGAGGCAGTGAAGCTCTTCCTCACCGGCGACGATGAAGTAGCGGCGGCGCTAGGGTTTGAGAAGCTCGAGCTGGAGTGAGGTCGAGCGGAGTAAAGGAGAAGTGACGAAGGGGAGGGGTATTTATAGCCACGATGAAAAACTGTTCGCCCGAAGAATTTGGACGAACGTGCCCCTGACCCTTCTCATTCGCTTGACATGTGTCACCCACATACTGAGAAGTGGAGATCGTGGGTGAATAGATAAGTGTTTTCGTGGGATGCGGAACGGTTTGAGCGACAAAACCGAAAATTTTGGATAAGATAAGTTAAAAGTTCCGTTCGCAAATTCTTCAGCTAACAAGGACACAGTGAATATTTTGAACGAGATTCAAATAGAACGCACATGAAGAATTTGTGAAAAGTTTGGGTTGAGTTTAGCATAGAGGGGGAAGGGTCCGATCACATTCACTTAGCAGAAAAAGCAACTTGAAGAAATAGCAATAAGTGAATGCTGTTGAGGACATAAACTCATATATATATATATATATATATATATATAGCCAATGAAGAAAAATGACGGAAAAGGTGAAGATAATGCAAAGTTGAAGAAAATGAACAACTGAGTAATTTCAAAACTGAGGAAAAACTCAAATTGAAGATTTTCAACTTTGGTGGTGGCGTGACCCATCGTATAAGAATGATGATTTCAGACACCACGTACAATTGTCGTAGGGTTCTGAGAATCAAATTCTTCGTTAATTTCTTCACACTTAGAGTGTTATTCTTCATTGATTGAAGAAAAATGTTTCTTCATGTGTTGCACATCAAAGTCATCAATTTTTGCATAAGTGTTAGGATGAGTGTCCTTTTCAAAGAACATTCGAAGATTCTAAGATATTTAGCTCACACCGCAACTTGCTAAATCTCTTCTCATCCAAGGGCTTTGTGAAGATATCGGCTAGCTGTTCTTCAGTCTTCACATGCTCAATAGAAATGCCGCCCTTCAACACATGATCACGAAGAAAATGATGACGAATCTGAATGTGCTTTGTCTTCGAGTGCTGAACTGGGTTGTGAGCAATCTTGATGGCACTCTCATTGTCACAGAAGAGAGGCACATTCTTCACGTTGATGCCATAGTCCTTGAGAGTTTGCTTCATCCACAGCAATTGAGCATAGCAAGAACCAGCAGCAATGTACTCAGCTTCAGCAGTAGATAGTGATACGCAGTTCTGTTTCTTCGAGGACCAACAGACCAAAGATCGTCCGAGGAAATGACATGTACCATATGTTGACTTGCGGTCCACACGATCACCAGCATAGTCAGAGTCTGAATATCCAATGAGATCAAAAGCCGAGCCCTTGGGGTACGATAATCGAAGTGTTGGTGTGTGAGCTAGATATCAAAGAATATGCTTCACAGCCTTATGGTGTGATTCCTTTGGTGTAGCTTGAAATCGGGCACACATGCAAACACTAAGCATAATATCTGGCCTAGATGCACATAAGTACAATAAAGAACCAATCATGGAGCGGTATACCTTTTGATCGAAGTCAATACCATTTTCATCAGTGCATAGATGGCCATTTGTGGGCATAGGAATTTTGACGCCTTTGCAATCTTGCATGCCGAATTTCCTCAGTACATCCTTGAGGTATTTCTCCTGAGATATGAATATGCCATTGCGCTGTTGACGAATTTGAAGACCTAAGAAGAATTTCAATTCTCCCATCATAGACATTTGATATTCTTCACTCATCATATAGGCAAATTCATCACTATAACGTTGGTCAGTACAACCAAAGATAATATCATCAACATATATTTGGCACACAAATAATTCACCATCATAAGATTTAGTGAAAAGAGTAGGGTCGAGTGAACCGGGTTTGAAGCATTTCTTCATGAGGAATTCCTTCAAAGTATCATACCACGCCCGAGGGGCCTGCTTGAG
This sequence comes from Triticum aestivum, assembly GCF_018294505.1. NCBI lineage: Eukaryota > Viridiplantae > Streptophyta > Magnoliopsida > Poales > Poaceae > Triticum > Triticum aestivum. The sequence continues at coordinate 59,020,494 of NC_057805.1, forward strand.
GCCATAGAGGGCCTTATTGAGTCTGAAGACTTTGTCAGGATGTTTTGGATCTTCAAAACCTAGGGGTTGATCAACATATACTTCTTCCTCAAGCTTACCATTGAGGAATGCACTTTTCACATCCATTTGATATAAAGTGATATCATGATGGTTAGCATAAGCAAGTAATATGTGAATAGCCTCAAGTTTAGCAACAGGTGCAAAAGTTTCATCGAAATCAATTCCTTCAACCTGTGTGTAGCCTTGAGCTACAAGTCGTTCCTTATTCCTCACCACAAGGTTATTTTCATCTTGCTTGTTGCGGTAGATCCACTTTGTGCCAATGATATTGTGCTTGCGAGGATCTGGACGTTTGACCAGTTCCCAGACGTTGTTGAGCTCGAATTGATGTAGTTCTTCTTGCATGGCCTGAATCCACTCAGGCTCCAGAAATGCTTCATCTACCTTAGCGGGCTCTATGATAGAGAGAAAAGCAAAGTGCCCACAAAAGTTAGATAAATGTGAAGCTCTTGAGCGTGTGAGAGGACCTGGTGCTTCAATGTCATCGATGATCTTTTCAACTTGCACTTCTTTTGCAACACGAGGATGAGCGAATTTGATCAGCATTTTCTTCAGCACCATTTTCTTCAGCATTTTCTTCAGGTGCATTAGCTCAACGTTCTTCATGTTCTGGAATGAATTCTTCAGCAGATTCTTCGGTAGGAATGACATCCTCAGTAGCCTTGAACTTGATAGTTTCCTCAGGTGCTGCTTCATCTACCACAGAAGGTAGGTGCTCTCTTTGCGAGCCATTAGTTTCATCGAACCGCACATCTACAGTTTCAACAACCTTGTGAAGAACGTTGTTGAAGACTCTGTAGGTTTGCGATTCCTTTCCGTAACCAAGCATGAAACCTTCATGTGCTTTCGGTGCAAATTTAGAGTTGTGATGAGGATCTCTAATCTAGCATTTAGCACCGAAGACTTTGAAATAACTCACATTGGGTTTCTTGTCAGTGAGGAGTTCATAGGTAGTCTTCTTGAAGAATTTGTGAAGATATACGTTGTTGATGATGTGGCACGCAGTATCAATTGCATCAATCCAGAAACGACGAGGCGTTTTGTATTCATCAAGCATAGTGCGAGCCATCTCAGCAAGAGTCCTGTTCTTGCGCTCCACAACGCCATTCTGCTAAGGAGTATAAGGAGCAGATAACTCATGAGTAATACCAAGTTCATCAAGATAGTCATCAAGACCAGAATTCTTGAACTCAGTTCCATTGTCACTTCTGATGTGCTTGATCTTCACACCAAAGTTGGTTGAAGCTCTCGAGGAAAATCGTTTGAAGACTTCCTGCACTTCATGTTTGTAAGTAACAATGTGTACCCATGTGTAATGAGAGTAATCATCAACAATAACAAAGCCATATTGAGATGCTTCATTTGAAACTGCAGCATAATGATTAGGACCGAAGAGATCCATGTGAAGCAATTCAAATGGTCGAGTAGTAGTCATGATAGTCTTAGCTGGATGCTTAGCCTTTGTCATCGTTCCAGCTTCACAGGCTCCGCATAAGTGATCCTTGAGGAATTTGACATTCTCAATGCCAATGACGTGCTTCTTCTTCGCAAGCGTGTGCAAATTCCTCATGCCTGCATGACCAAGTCGTCGATGCCATAACCAGCCTTCTGAAGCTTTTGCAAGTAGGCACACGGCTGGTTGTGGTCCTCTAGACAAATCAACAATATACAAGTCTCCTCTCCTAAAGCCTTCGAAGACTTTGGAATTGTCAGCTTCCATGATCACAACACAACGATACTTGCCAAAGACAACAACCATATCAAGATCGCAAAGCATTGAGACAGACATGAGGTTGTATCCTAAGGACTCGACAAGCATGACTTTGTCCATGTGTCGATCCTTTGAGATCGGAACCTTACCTAGACCCAATACCTGACTTTTGCCTTTGTCAGTGAAGATGATATGCTTCAGATGCGATGGAGATAAGGGAGCATCCATCAATAGATTATTGTCACCAGTCATGTGATTTGTACATCCACTATCGAGGACCCACTCAGTGGCTTTGGGTTGATCATCCTACAGATGAATTAGTGCGGCTTACGAACTCATATACTTCATCAGTGAAGAATATGACATCAATTCATCAGATCAATTTCATCAAGCAATAGAACAAATAAAGCAATATGAGGACATGAGAAATGAAAGTTCATTTCTTCATGATTAGCCTGCGTCCTTTCAGGCACTTTTCAGGTCTCTAGCAAATTCTTCAGACGTTTGAGCATGCCTGGAGACCTGACCCTGCAGAAGAGATTAGTTCTTTTTCTTCACCACCCACATCTGAAGGGGTGGCAACGAGTTCATCACTCTGCGAGCTCCATACGAGAAAGGCGGCATAGAAGCCAGTCCATTTTGTTTCACATAAGAGGAGCTAGGATAAGCATATGAATAAGCAGAGAAATTCTTCGAGGACTTATGAACACAATGTTTAGAAGAATAATGCTCAGATTCATAGCCCTTAGCTCTTCCCTACGAAACAGAGTTGTTAGCACGATGATATTCATATGAGGACTTTGATCCTTTTGAGGAATTTGATCCACGTGAGGAATTTGGTCCGTATAAGGACTTGGATCCATATGAAGCATTTGTTCCATATGAAGAATTTTATCTGGAGTTCATATTCTTCACAGGTGGTGTCATGAGGACATTCACCTGAAGACTTACAAGGCATCTTTTGGGAACCCAGATTTTCTTCATAGGGGAACCGTTCCTGCAGTTAGTGCCAACATATCTAGCAAATACTTCACCATTCTGATTCTTGAACAGTTTATAGTTGGAGTCAAATGACTCATCAGAAGAATGAGGAGATTCACATGTAAAGCCAGATAAATTGGATGGATCAATTGGAGGTCCCTTTGCAGCAACCCATGAGGTTTTGGGGTACTGCTCAGGCTTCCAATATGTACCATCAGCATTGAGTTTCCTCTCAAAGGCAATACCCTCTTTCCTAGGGTTTCTGTTGAGGATCTGCTTTTTAAGCACATCACAAAGAGTCTGATGCCCTTTGAGGCTTTTGTACATGCCTGTCATGTACAATTCCTTCAGCCCTGCATCATCAGTGATACTAACAATGTCCTCAGATGAGGAATTAGTGATAGCAGAGACAATTGAAGAATTTGTAGCATTAGAAGCATTTGAACATTCAGGTGAAGAATTAGTAGATTCACGTTCAATGCATTTCAAGCATGGAGGAACAAATTCTTCCTGAGCAGCGCTGATTTGTTGAGCAAGTAATGAATCGCGCTCCTTCTGAAGATCTTCATAACTCACTCTTAGCTTTTCAGGATCTTGCTTTCTCTGAAGAAATTCATAAGAAAGCTTCTCATGATCAGATAAGAGAGTGTTATGATGACCTTGAAGGTTATCAAACCTAGTCTGAAGTCTCTGAAGATTTTCAGTCAAGGTTTTAGAGCGATCCATTTCTTCACCCAACATATCATCACTTTTGTCTAGCATGTTGTGAACCTTTTCAAAAGCCTTTTGTTGTTTCACAGCAATCTTAGCAAGTTTAGAGTAGCTGGGCTTGAGGTTTTCATCAGATTCATTCTCACTAGATTCAAAGGAGGTATATTTGAGTACCTTGGCACACTTTGCCATGAAGCAATAGGCGGGAGCGTAGTCATCATTGCCTTCATCAGCCTTGTTGGTGGAGCCATTTTCTTCAGAGTTGAAGATAGACTTGCTGACGAATGCGGTAGCGAGAGTTAGACTCGCCACACCAGACTCAGACTCCTCAGATGCCTCCTCTTCCTCATGTTCCTCAGATTCAGCCTCAGAGTCCATTTCCTTGCCACTGAATGCCTGAGCCTTCTTGGAGTTGCTCTTCTTGTGAGATGAAGACTTCGAGGATTTTGATGATGAAGATTTTGATGATTTCTTCTTCTTCTTCTTCGCGTCATCAGAACTGTAATCCTTGTATTTCTTCTTCTTTGATTCCTTTTCCCACTGAGGACAATCTTGAATGTAGTGACCAGGTTTCTTGCATTTATGACACGGCCTCTTCTTGTAGTCACTGGATGAGGAATCATTGCTCCTTGAGGATTTTCCAAAGCGACCACGTCTTGAGAACCTCTGGAATTTCTTCACGAGCAGTGCTAACTCCTGGCTCAGTTCTTCTGGATCACCAAGGCTACTACCAGAATCTTCACCTTCAGATTCAGAGACAGCCTTGGCCTTCAGAGCACGTGGTCTGGCATAGCTCGAACCATGCATAGAGATCTCTCTTCTCAGCAAGTTGGACCTCATGAGTATTTAGCCTCTCGAGGATATCAGCGGGATCAAGGGACTTGTAGTCAGCACGCTCTTGTATCATCAGTGCCAGAGTATCAAATGAGGAATCAAGCGATCTCAACAATTTCTTCACCACCTCATGGTCGGTGATGTCAGTGGCACCAAGTGCTTGAAGCTCATTTGAGATGTCAGTGAGGCGATCGAAGGTTTGTTGAACATTTTCATTGTCGAGTCTTTTGAAGCGGTTGATAAGATTGCGAAGAACATCAACTCGAGAGTCACGCTGTGTTGAGACTCCTTTATTGACTTTGGACAGCCTATCCCAGATAAGCTTAGCAGTTTCCAAAGCACTCACTCTTCCATACTGTCCTTTGCTCAGATGGCCACATATGATATTCTTCGCTTGAGAATCGAGTTGCTTGAATCTCTTCACATCAGCAGCATTCAGAGAAGGTGTGACTGAGGGAACACCATTTTCCACAACATACCAGAGATCGTTATCAATTGCCTCAAGATGCATTCGCATCTTATTCTTCCAGTAGGGGTAGTCCGTCCCATCGAAGGTAGGACACCCAGCAGAGACCTTGATCATACCTGCAGTCGACATAACTAAAACTCCAGGCAGTTAAACCAAAATCACACAGAACAAGGGAGTACCTCGCTCTGATACCAATTGAAAGTGCGTTATATCGACTAGAGGGGGGGTGAATAGACGATTTTTATGAATTCTTCACTGAGGAATTTGCAGGTGAGGAAATTCCTTAGCAAAGAACTACTAGCAGCGGAATAAGTACTCAAAAGTAAACATAACAGAACACACGCATGGTCATCATGATGAAATGAAGACAAGCACAGAGTACAGAAAGCGTAATCACAGGATAACACAGGATGAAGACAAACAGATTGAAGAAATTGAACTGAGGAAATTGAGAAAGTCTTCAGTCAAAGTCTTCAAACACAGATATGAACAAGTGCACAACACAGTTATGAGGAAATGAAAGAGTTGAGGAAATAGAACTAGTAAGCTTGGTGAAGACAATGATTTGGTAGACCAGTTCCAACTACTATCTCAGTTGTACATCTGGTTGGAGCGGCTAGGTATTTAAACCCGAGGACACACAGTTCCGGGACACACAGTCCTCACCATATTCTCCTTGAGCTAAGGTCACATAGACCTCACCCAATCACTCGTGGTAAGTCTTCAGGTGACTTCCAAACCTTCATAAACTCGGTCACTCGGCGATCCACAATTCCTCTTGGATGCTCTAGACCATGACGCCTAACCGTCTGGAAGAAGCACAGTCTTCAAAGGTAACAAGCGTCGGATCCACGCAGGATCAATCTCTTCAGTGATGCTCAATCACTTTGGGTTTGTAGGTGTTTGGGTTTGGGTTTTCCTCACTCGATGATTTTCGCTCAAAGTCCTTGGAGGATGGGATGCTCTCAAATGACAAGTGTCAGTTTCTCTCGGAGCAGCCAACCAGCTAGTGGTTGTAGGGGGCAGCTATTTATAGCCTAGGGAGCAGCCTGACATGATAAGACATAAATGCCCTTCAATAATATGACCGTTAGGTGGGTAGATATTTTGGGACAGCTGGCACAAGGCACAACAACGGTCGGAAATTTGAGGCTCAAATTCCTCAGGGCTATCATGTTCCTCACTGTGTAGGCAATCCACACTGGCGAATTCCTAACTCCCCAGTCAGGAAAAATTCCTCAGAGACCAGAAGAACTTCGTCTCTGTCACTGAAGAATATGACTGAACTGTATGAGATTTCCAATGGCTTCACTCGAAGGGATTGGTAGGTGTAGGATTTTGAGTTGAGCATCACATGGAAATTTTTCCTTAGTATTTCCTCGACCCCCTTTAACAGTACGGTGTTTCCTATGACTCAAGAAAGAGAAAATGAAACTACGAAAACAAAAGTCTTCACGCTTCATGTTCCTCGAATGAATGCCAAGTCTTCAAGGTCACACCAATTTCTTCACTTTCAAAGTCTTCAGAAAGTCTTCAGAAATCCAAAGTCTTCAGTCGAAGAACTTCATTTTTAGGGGTCGACATTCACTGTAAATATCAAACTCCTCATAGACCTGTGTACACTCATAAACACATTAGACCCTTAACCTATAAGTCTTCAATACACCAAAATCACTAAGGGGCACTAGATGCACTTACACCAACACACATCGTCACTTCACCCTTAACTAGTCTCTGTTCATTCTGCAACTCCCGTTTCGAGTTACTACTCTTAGCAACTGAACCAGTATCAAATACCGAGGGGTCGCTACGAACACTAGTAAAATACACATCAATAATCTGTATATCAAATATACCTTTGTTCACTTTGCCATCCTTCTTATCCGCCAAATACTTGGGGAAGTTCCGCTTCCAGTGACCAGTCCCTTTGCAGTAGAAGCACTTAGTCTCAGGTTTAGGTACAGACTTGGGCTTCTTCACTTGAGTAGCAACTTGCTTGCCGTTCTTCTTGAAGTTCCCCTTCTTCCCTTTGCCATTTTCTTGAAACTAGTGGTCTTGTCAACCATCAACACTTGATGCTTTTTCTTGATTTCTACCTTCGTCGATTTCAGCATCACGAAGAGCTTGGGAATCGTTTCCATTATCCCTTGCATATTGTAGTTCATCACGAAGTTCTAGTAACTTGGTGATAGTGACTAGAGAACTCTGCCAATCACTATCTTATCTGGAAGATTAACTCCCACTTGATTCAAGTGATTGTAGTACTCAGACATTCTGAGCACATGCTCACTAGCTGAGCAATTCTCCTCCATCTTGTAGGCAAAGTATTGTGAGAGGTCTCATACCTCTCGACACGGGCATGAGTATGAAATACTAATTTCAACTCTTGGAACATCTCATATGCTCCGTGGCGTTTCAAAAAATGTCTTTGAAGCCCCGATTCTAAGCCGTAAAGCACGGTGCACTAAACTATCAAGTAGTCATCATATCGAGCTTGCCAAACGTTCATAACGTCTGTAGTTGCTCCTGCAATCGGTCTGTCACCTAGTGGTGCATCAAGGACATAATTCTTTTGTGTAGCAATGAGGATAATCCTCAGATCACGGATCCAATCCGTATCATTGCTACTAACATCTTTCAACTTAGTTTTCTCTAGGAACATATCAAAAATAAAACAGGGGAGCTAAACGCGAGCAAGTGATCCACAACATAGATATGCTAATACTACCAGGACTAAGTTCATGATAAATTAAAGTTCAATTAATCATATTACTTAAGAACTCCCACTTAGATAGACATCCCTCTAATCATCTAAGTGATCACATGATCCAAATCAACTAAACCATAACCGATCATCACGTGAAATGGAGTAGTTTTCAATGGTGAACATCACTATGTTGATCTCGTCAAGTTTAACCTGAGTATTCTGCGTGTGCAAAACTGGCTTGCACCCGTTGTAGATGGACGTAGAGCTTATCACACCCGATCATCACGTGGTGTCTGGGCACGACGAACTTTGGCAACAGTGCATACTTGGGAGAACACTTTTATCTTGAAATTTAGTGAGAGATCATCTTATAATGCTACCGTCAATCAAAGCAAAATAAGATGCATAAAAGATAAACATCACATGCAATCAATATAAGTGATATGATATGGCCATCATCATCTTGTGCTTGTGATCTCCATCTCCGAAGCACCGTCATGATCACCATCGTCACCGGCGCGACACCTTGATCTCCATCGTAGCATCGTTGTCGTCTCGCCAACTATTGCTTCTACGACTATCGCTACCGCTTAGTGATAAAGTAAAGCAATTACAGGGCGATTGCATTGCATACAATAAAGTGACAACCATATGGCTCCTGCCAGTTGCCGATAACTCGGTTACAAAACATGATCATCTCATACAATAAAATATAGCATCATGCCTTGACCATATCACAACACAACATGCCCTACAAAAACAAGTTAGACGTCCTCTACTTTATTGTTGCAAGTTTTACGTGGCTGCTACGGGCTGAGCAAGAACCGTTCTTACCTACGCATCAAAACCACAACGATAGTTCGTCAAGTTAGTGTTGTTTTAACCTTCTCAAGGACCGGGCGTAGCCACACTCGGTTCAACAAAAGTTGGAGAAACTGACACCTGCCAGCCACCTGTGTGCAAAGCACGTCGGTAGAACCAGTCTCGCGTAAGCGTACGCGTAATGTCGGTCCAGGCCGCTTCATCCAACAATACCGCCAAACCAAAGTGTGACATGCTGGTAAGCAGTATGACTTGTATCGCCCACAGCTCACTTGTGTTCTACTCGTGCATATAACATCAACGCATAAAACCTGGCTCGGCTGCCACTGTTGGGGAACGTAGTCATTTCAAAAAAATTCCTACGCACACACAGGATCATGGTGATGCATAGCAACAAGAGGGGAGAGTGTTGTCCACGTACCCTCGTAGACCGAAAGCGGAAGCGTTAGCACAACGCGGTTGATGTAGTCGTGCGTCTTCATGATCCGACCGATCCAAGCACCGAACGTACGGCACCTCCGAGTTTAGCACACGTTCAGCTCGATGACGTCCCGCAAACTCCGATCCAGCAGAGCTTCATGGGAGAGTTTCGTCAGCACGACGGCGTGGTGGCGGTGATGATGATGCTACCGACGCAGGGCTTCGCCTAAGCACCGCTACGATATTATCGAGGTGGACTATGGTGGAGAGGGGCACCGCACACGGCTAAAAGATCCAAGAGATCAATTGTTGTGTCTATGGGGTGCCCCTCTCCTCCGTATATAAAGCGGGGGAGGAGAGGACCGGCGAAGGGGAGGAGGCGCGCCCAAGGGGGGAGTCCTACTCCCACCGGGAGTAGGACTCCTCCTTTTCCTATTTGGAGAGGGAGAGGGAAGGAAGAGGAAGGAGGGAGGAAGGAAAGGGGGGCCGGCCCCCTTCCCAATTCGGATTGGGCTTGGGGGGGGGGCGCCCCCTCCCTTGCTCCTTTCCCCTCCTTTCCACTAAAGCCCATTAAGGCCCATATACCTCCCGGGGGGTTCCGATAACCTCCCGGTGCTTCGGTATTATCCCGATCTTACCCGGAACCATTCCGGTATCCAAATATAGTCGTCCAATATATCAATCTTTACATCTCGACCATTTCGAGACTCCTCGTCATGTCCGTGATCACATCCGGGACTCCGAACTACCTTTGGTACATCAAAACACATAGACTCATAATATAACCGTCATCGAACTTTAAGTGTGCAGACCCTACGGGTTCGAGAACTATGTAGACATGACTGAGACACGTCTCCGGTCAATAACCAATAGCGGAACCTGGATGCTCATATTGGCTCCCACATATTCTACGAAGATCTTTATCGGTCAAACCGCATAACAACATACGTTGTTCCCTTTGTCATCGGTATGTTACTTGCCCGAGATTCGATCGTCGGCATCTCAATACCTAGTTCAATCTCGTTACCGGGAAGTCTCTTTACTCGTTCCGTAATACATCATCCCACAACTAACTCATTAGTTGCAATGCTTGCATGGCTTAAGTGATGTGCATTACCGAGTGGGCCCAACGATACCTCTCCGACAATCGGAGTGATAAATCCTTATCTCGAAATACGGCAACCCAACAAGTACCTTCGGAGACACCTGTAGAGCACCTTTATAATCACCCAGTTACGTTGTGTCGTTTGGTAGCACACAAAGTGTTCCTCCAGTAAACGGGAGTTGCATAATCTCATAGTCATAGGAAGATGTATAAGTCATGAAGAAAGCAATAGCAACATACTAAACGATCAAGTGCTAAGCTAACGGAATGGGTCAAGTCAATCACATCATTCTCCTAATGATGTGATCCCGTTAATCAAATGACAACTCATGTCTATGGTTAGGAAACTTAACCATCTTTGATCAACGAGCTAGTCAAGTAGAGGCATACTAGTGACACTCTGTTTGTCTATGTATTCACACATGTATTATGTTTCCAGTTAATACAATTCTAGCATGAATAATAAAGATTTATCATGAAATAAGGAAATAAATAATAACTTTATTATTGCCTCTAGGGCATATTTCCTTCACTATCTCCACCAAAAGGTAGCACTGTTTTATTTGAAGACCGTGTTTTTACTCCGCTAGATACTGCCATCACCCGCTCCAATTCAAATGGCTGATAAACATGAAACATAATTGAATGTACAGACATATGAGAGACAGATGCAATAGATAGTGTGGAAAAAAGAGGGCATTAAATAATTAACATGTATATTGTTTAACTAAAATGGATAGCATGACATAATTTCACATATATGATGTCTATCTAAACTGGATAGCATAGCATAATATAATTCAAAGATATGATGACTAACTAAACAGGATCGCATGACATAATTCACATACAAGTTATCTAAGTAACTAGGATCGCATGATTTAATTCACATATGTGATTTATATGCTAAGCGGAGGCATTCACATATATGATGTCTGAACTAATGACATGGTGTTGAATATTGTATATATGATGTCTAAACTATGCAATGCAAGACACCATATGCATGATATGAGCAGTAGAACCATGCCAAGTTAGAGCATACACCTCGGTGGGGGAATAGGATTGGTCATCTGTCTCTGAATCCATCTCTGAGGAGCTATCGGGACCCAGCAAGAGATCTGCTTCGACAGGTAGCACTGTCTGCTCTGAAGGCCTTGTTTTCACTCCAGATTTTTCCATCACCCACTCAAATGGCTGATTCATAGGAAGAGTAGTTTAATGTACAAACATTGTCGACAAATGGAAATTTAATGAAGAAAAGGATGGGCTAGATATCATTCAAATATATGATGCCTGGTTAAACAGGATGGCATTGCATAATTCCCATATATGATATTGAAACTAAATAGGTGGCGTTACAGAACATGTCTAAACTAAGCAGATGACATATATGATGTTGAAAGTATGCACTGCAAGGCAACATATGCATCATATGACTAACATCATCATGCCAAGTTAGAGCAAACACCTTGGGGGGTAAATAGGAGTGGTCAGCTTGAAGGAAATATGCCCTAGAGGCAATAATAAAGTTATTATTTATTTCCTTATTTCATGATAAATGTTTATTATTCATGCTAGAATTGTATTAACCGGAAACATAATACATGTGTGAATACATAGACAAACATAGTGTCACTAGTATGCCTCTACTTGACTAGCTCGTTGATCAAAGATGGTTAAGTTTCCTAACCATAGACATGAGTTGTCATTTGATAAACTGGATCACATCATTAGGAGAATGATGTGATTGACTTGACCCATTCCGTTAGCTTATCACTCTATCGTTTAGTATGTTGCTATTGCTTTCTTCATGACTTATACATGTTCCTATGACTATGAGATTATGCAACTCCCGTTTACCGGAGGAATACTTTGTGTGCTACCAAATGTCACAGCGTAACTGGGTGATTATAAAGGTGCTCTACAGGTGTCTCCAAAGGTACTTGTTGAGTTGGCGTATTTCGAGATTAGGATTTGTCACTCCGATTGTCGGAGAGGTATCTCTGGGCCCACTCGGTAATACACATCACTATATGCCTTGCAAGCATTGTAACTAATGGGTTAGTTGTGGGATGATGTATTACGGAAGGAGTAAAGAGACTTGCCTGTAATGAGATTGAACTAGGTATTGAGATACCGACGATCGAATCTCGGGCAAGTAACATACTGATGACAAAGGGAACAACATATGTTGTTATGCGGTTTGACCGATAAAGATCTTCGTAGAATATGTGGGAGCCAATATGAGCATCCAGGTTCCGCTATTGGTTATTGACTGGAAACGTGTCTCGGTCATGTCTACATAGTTCTCGAACCCGTAGGGTCCGCACGCTTAACGTTCGGTGATGATTTGTATTATGAGTTTATGTGATTTGATGACCGAAGGTAGTTCGGAGTCCCGGATGAGATCGGGGACATGACGAGGAGTCTCGAAATGGTCGAGACGTAAAGATCGATATATTGGACGACTATGTTCGGACACCGGAATGGTTTCGGGGAGTTTCGGACATATACCGGAGTACCGGGGGGTTACCGGAACCCCCGGGGAGTTTAATGGGCCAAGATGGGCCTTAGTGGAGAAGAGGAGGGGCGGCTAGGGCTGGCCGCACGCCCCCTCTCCCTCTAGTCCGAATTGGACAAGGAGGGGGGGCGCCCCCTTTCCTTCCCCCTCTCTCCTTCCCTTCCTTTCCCCCTCCTACTCCAACTAGGAAAAGAGGGTGGGAGTAGGACTCCTCCCTGGCGCACCCTCCCCTGGCCGGCTGCCTCCTCCCCCCTGGTCCTTTATATACGGGGGCAGGGGGGCACCTCTAGACACAACAATTGATCTGATCTCTTAGCCGTGTGCGGTGCCCCCCTCCACCATATTCCACCTCGATCATATCATAGCGGTGCTTTGGCGAAGCCCTGCGTGGATAGCATCATCATCACCGTCACTACGCCGTCGTGCTGAGGAACTCTCCCGTGAAGCTCTGCTGGATCGGAGTTCGCGGGACATCCTCGAGCTGAACGTGTGCTGAACTCGGAGGTGCCGTACGTTCGGTACTTGGATCGGTCGGATCGTGAAGACGTACGACTACATCAACTACGTTGTGCTAACGCTTCCGCTTTTGGTCTACGAGGGTACGTGGACAACACTCTCCCCTCTCGTTGCTATGCATCACCTGATCCTGTGTGTGCGTAGGATTTTTTTTTTAAATTACTATGTTCCCCAACATAGCTGCATCTGAATCCGCCTCAAAACAGATATCTTCCTCTGGATTACAATCTGGAGAGGGGGGGAGGGTTTGCCATTGAACCTACCATGGAGCGATGTCTGCATGACATTGTATTGCCGCGCAAAATTCTTCTATTTTTCTCTACATGTTCAGCATGACCGTGTACAATATCTGACATGCATACAAAAAATATAGTGAGATTATGTAAGGAGAGCATGTAGAAATCTAGAGTAATGGTAACAACCAGTGGATGGATCCAAAAATAATGATAGCAGGCCGATGATTGCTTTAATTTAATAAAAAAAATAGATGATGATTGCTTTACTATTTGTTTCCCATCCAAGATGAACAACATAGGCATACCCTAGGTGAACCAGATATTAGACAGAGATACTATTCATTGTTGCCTCGATATGTGCCCCACAACTAATTTGGAGCTCAAGTTTGAACATCAATTTGGACCTGACTTGGATTCTAAGAGGTGAACAGGACAATAAAGTAGCAGGTAATATTAAGCAATGCATAACATAAGCAGAAACAAAAGAGTGCGACCTCTCTTGTGGACCCGTGTACTCCTCAGGTTCATCTGCTGAGTCGATGATGGTGATGCCGTTGCGGTGGGTGCCGGCGGCAGGGAAGGAGATCTGAGGCAGCGAAAGACGGTCAGGAGTCGTGATGTCTGGTTTGGTGGATGCTTCTGTCGATGGAGCAGCTCAGGTGAGGTGGACGACGTCGCGGCAGGAGCAGGACAAACCACACAAAGTTTTCTTCGACACCTACCTGTAACTGAAGTAATTCTGTAAGGGCTCATTTGGCTTGCATGATTCTAAAAACGCGGGGATAGGAGGAAAAACACCAGAATAGGATAGGAATGCACATGGGACACAGAGCATTTGTGAACACATGATTTCTGTCAACTTGGGTGTTTGGTTCACAGGAAAAGGAGGAGCAGAGGAATGCAAAGAAACATGGCCAAAATAAAGTGAAACCATATGAAAGCATGTATGGTTAGAATGTTATTCTGCCACTAATGCACTTGGTCTTGTTTTCATGCATAGGATTTTGAAAAGTAGGTCCAGGTGTATGTTTTGCTCCATTCCTTTCAACAAAATGCATGAATAATTGAATAGTAGAGTGCCATAGGAAAATTTCCTATTGCTATGTTTTTCCGTTGAACCACAATAGCCCTAATGGATCGACATGAATGTAGAGTAATAAGTGATGCGGCAAGTGTACAATCTCTTTGCCGTAGCCGTGTCGACCTCAACATCATTGGGTTGGTCGCTGAAGAAGTTGAGGCAGAGGTGGCTGTCGGAGGTTTGGAGGAAGATCTGAGGAATCTGTAGACGGCGTCCAGGGCACTGCTCTGTTGTGATGGATCCTTCCGTCCTTGGAGAAGCTTCGGTGAGCCATAAGACGTCAAGGCTGAAGCAGCACAAGACAGACATCGTTAATCTCAAGTGGGATTCTAATAGCATCTCTAATAGATGATGTAGAATGCATTACTAAAAAGTGATAGATGTAAAATTTACATCACCAAAAACCATCTGACTACAACAGATCAGGTAAAAACTGTTGACTCTGAACTTAACTGTTGAAACTGAAATTTACTGTAGAATCTAAATGTTACTGTCGAAACTGATCACGATGGTAGCAGAGAGGCACTTCACATGGGATAGTTTAGGGAGGGCCTGCAGTTCATCTTCAACCTGCACCCTCCTGAGCCGCCAGCCACCACCGGCCAAACCCCACGCCGCCTCGCCACCTCGCCGCCCCGAAACAACTCCCCACCGCTGGTCCACCGCCGCCACCACCGGCCAAACCCCGCGCCGCCTCGCCGCCCCGAAACAACTCCGCACCGTCGGTCCGCCGCTGCCCCGGCCAGCCCTCTAGCCCCCCCCCCCCGCACCAAGCTTTTTCTCCGGCGATCCCCACGCCACCGCGCCCCCCCACCGCCGGCGAGCAGCACCCCACCCAGAACCCTAAGATAGATAGTGGGGTACCTCTCCGGCGAGCCCCCCTCCCCGCTGCGGGTGGTTCTTCCTTAACTCCGGCGAGACCCACCACCCCCTGAAAATCGACTGACCCAAAAGTCGATTCAGTCGACTGAAGTGTAGCTAAATCAGAGTAGAGCATCAGCACGAGCGAGGGGGAGAGCAGCAGCGCAAGCGAGTGAGCAAGAGCCGGAGCAGTAGCAGCGCGAGCGAGCGAGAGCTGGAGCAGCAGCAGCTGGGCGAGCGAGCGAGAGCCGGAGCAGCAGCGTGAGCGGCCGAGCAACAGCCGGAGCAGCAGCAGCAGATCCGGCTGGTATGGACGACGCCGCCGAAGGGGCGTCGCACTGGGGAGAGCTGCCTTGGAGATGTCGCCCGCGGCGCCGGCTTCAAGTTAGCCACTCCATGGGGGTGCGGGATGGAGCACCGTTGGCGCTGGGAGGTCGAGTTAAGGAGAAGGTGCGATGCGATGAGTGTACAACCTCTTTGGTGGCGCCGAGTAGGCCTCGGCTTCATCCGAGGAGTCGGTGAGGATGTTGCTGTTCCAATGGAGCAGGTTAAGGCGGCGCTGTGGGGATGGAGCAGCCGCGATAGACGAGGCGATCGTCGGAGCAGGTCCTTGGAGGTGGAGGACGGGGCGGCTGAACCGGCGGGACGACGGGATAGACGACGGATCCTCATCCTGGGAGGCGGATGAGGGACGTCGAGTTGTTGCGGTGGACGACGTCGTCGGGGAAGAGGCTCCAGCTGGGCAGCGGTGAGGTGGCAGACGGAGGAGGGTGGGGTTTCGCGGCTGGAGCGGAGAGGTTATGGCGGCCAGATTTCGAATGGCGAAAAGGAGGCGATGGGAGGGGGAACCATGACTTAGGGACGCGCTTGTCCAAAATGTAGGGTGTGTTACAAAAGTACCCCCACCGATTTGAACTAGCGGCCCTTTCCGCTCAGGGTTAGAAGGGGGATTTCACGTGTCGGGATTTGGCGGCTGGAGGGAGTTTTCGCGCGCGTTGTAATTTCGGGATAGCAAGACGCGGGTTGTGAAGGCGCCAGTTTTGGGAGCACGATATCTGAATTTTCGGGATATAACAAGGCACGGGTTGAATTTTAGGGACAAGCCTAACGTGTAATATTGTACTTGTACGTACCAAATCAATTCGCACTTCCCTCAACGAAAAAAACGAAAAAATAAAAACTATTCACACCACACAAAGAGAGAGTCTTCTCCCGTTTTACTATACAAATGCTATTCAAAGCTACTCCCTCCTTCCATCTATATAAGGCCTAATGCGTTTTTCGAGGCTAAATTTGACCAACCAGATATTAGAGCAATAATATATGACATGCAACTTACACAAAGCACACTGTTAAATTCGTGTGTGAAAGAAGCTTTCAATGATATAATTTTCACATTGTGCATGTCATGTACTATTAATCTTGTCAATAGTCAAAGGCGGTCTTAAAAAATGCATTAGGCCCTCTATAGATGGAAGGAGGGAGTATGGATCCATGTTATGTCCAATTAAATTTTTTCGCTGGCTGTATAATGCATGTAACCTACTCATACCAACATTTTAGTGCATTCCAAATGTCTATACTACCGCTGCAATTCGAACTGAATTTGAATTCGTTTCTCTATTTCAATAAGAATCTACAATCATGATTGTTGCCAACTTCAACCATCATTCGTGTATTACCTTAACAACACACCACATGATTACTAGAGAGATAGATATGAATTATGTGTACTATATGAACTCGAATTCAATTTTTTGAATACACTTGATGTTGATTCCAAATAATTGTACATTTGATGTACTAACTAGATATTCATAATCTAACATACACCGTGTTTATCAGACAAAGTATAGTGCCCCGCCCCCTACATTATGACAAGTATTTAGCCCTGAGCTGCAAAAGCCACACATTAGCCCAAATTATAATCAATGTTCTACATTATGATATCTTCTTCAAGTATCCGTATCCACTCTTTTATAATGAATTATGATCTATGTTCGTCTTTAACACCTTCACGATCCTCTTCTCTTTGTAGCTAGCTAGCGCTAATTTTCTATCGTGCATGCACACGCCCGCCTCCCTCTCACCCTCCCTGAGCATCCCCTCCATCGCGCACGTTCATTATTTCTCTTTAGGTCGTTCACATGCGGTGTGTGTAGGCCCCCCGACTCCTTTCCGGCACACACCGGTCGATATACCTCTCTAGCCAAGTGTGCCTACCACAAACACATACTTCCCCTCTTCTCTTCTCACCGTCCATGCCCCCTATGTCCAATACGGTTCCATGCAGGTGCAAACTCTCGCCCCTCTTTTCATCAATCTCTGCACACTCCTCCCCCCTCGACATAGTAGGCCTCTCGCACCACCTCCTAGCCGCACCCCTCTCCCCTGTCTGTCTCTCCGGACCTTATTTGCTTCTAACACATGCATGCATGTATACGTACTGATCTCCCTACGTATAGCTAGGTCGACTGTAATTCTTTTCCCCACGCACCGATAGACTTACCTCACTAGTTATGTCTCTCCCTTCCTTGGACACACGACAGTTGATCTTCCTATGTAGTTACGTATGCTTGCCACAACCATATCGTCTCCCCTCATAATCCTTGCATACCTCCCGACCCGTCTCTCACACGCACATGCATAGACAGACAAACATCCCCGCCCTCTCTTATTGATATTGCATTCGTACCCTCCGTTTGTCTAGCAGGCCTCTCCCACCATTTGTGACACGCCACTCCACCACCAACCCTCCGACACTCTACCTTTGTCTTTCTCCCAACCTTATTCCTCTGCTACACGTATCCATGGATGCCGATCGATCTCCCTCTATACATAGCTAGGTCTCTCTCCTTCTCCACACATATACTAGTCGATCTACCTCTCTATAGTTAGGTCTCTGCCCCCTCCCCCCACCGATAGTCGAATGTTGTAGGTAGGTATCCATGCCACAGAGAAAAACTGCACCTCTTCCCTCTCAAATTCCAGTAGGCCAGCCGCCCTGTATCTTTGACGTGGGCAAACACAAATTCGATGGCACTCTTTATCGATCGCGCAGCCACACACTTCATCCCTGTTTTTGATTCTATCGATATCTCACGACGATGATCCCTCCACTCTCTTCTCGTGGATCGCTCCCTCTATATATGATATATCCATGACTCTGTTTCACACACATTGCATATGTTACGTTTTTTTGTTTGAGATATCATCGACACATTGCCTCGGTTTCGCACAAACCATCTCTCTCACACCCACCCACGTACGTACCTGCACCTAAAGAAGAGGTGCACGAAGGACGCACGTACTCACGTCTCGTTCCCGGCCACACCCGTGCGGGTACACGGTGGAGTTCGTTTCTGTATGAAAAGGCAGCCCATGTGCTAATTTGACGTGTGTAGCGGTTGTTTACTCGAAGGAGGGTTGGGTACCACGCCTAGACGGAACAAAGTTTGACTTGACATGTTTGTATTAAATAAAGTTATATATTCCTCCTCAATGGCGCGTAGTACAAAATATAAAACAATTGCCATGGGGAAAATGGAAAAATCCGCTCCACTATATACAACGGAGCCTGCCTGCCGGGGTTTGTTACTCGTCACACCATCTCACACAAGGCGGCGGTGGCCTCTCTCTCTTACCGTTGGTCAGTGATCAGGCCGCATCCCGTCCACCGGTGGAAAGGGAGGATGTGCATCGTTTCTCTGTTCGACGGCGTTGAGGCAGCACGTCCCGATCTGCGGTACCCGCCGTTCTCTCTGACCAAGCTCCGGCACGGTAGGGCCTTCACCACTTGCTCGCTGCCGCAGTATGGGCAGATCCCGGCCGCCGGCGCCCTCCTAGTAACATCCCGACGACCCTCAGGTATAGCTTCCTCCGGCCTTGCTCCACTGCCCATCTTCCCACGTTGATGTATGTGGATCTTCTTTAGTTGTTTTCTTAAAACGTATGTCGGCCGGCGTACTTTCCATCTTGCAATCTCGTCCTCAAACCATTTTTGATAAACCACCATGCTGCTATCTTTCCCTTATTACATGGAATATGCTTCTTTTTGTCGGCGTATGTGTCTTCAACTCGTGTTATTCTCCAGTAATTGTTTCCTTTCTACCTCTTTTTTGCAAACAGGGCTAGCCATTTCACCTCGTTGCTATTGCGACCTTTTGGTGAACTGCACAAATCACTTTTTTCTTAAGAGTGTTTTGTGCAGTTCCGCCAAAATGTCACACGGGCAACGTTTTTACATTTCTGTGGGACTGCAGAAAGGGAGATTGGTTTTGCTATCCTCCTCATCCAACTCCTGCCTAATCTTCTCCAACAAGTAGTTAGTCCTAAAGAGAGATTGCAGAGGTGATCAGCTTCTATTTGTGTGTGTTATGTTTCATCATCTAGTTCCACTATTATTGTAATCACACTAACTGGATATCTTTGCAAACAGGGATGGTCAGCTCGATTTTAGTGGAGCTGCACAAAATGATTGGATTGTGGTGTCCTCCGTACACCCCCTTTTTGGCTACAGCGCTGGGTGAAACTAGCTGCCAAGCAATGAACACTGTGCCCAGGAAATGGACCCATGCCTACGAACAACATCGATCAATTATATATTTTTCTTTATTTGTACACCTTCTCACAACTTTGTCTTCAGTTGTGATGTGAATACTGGCGCTGATCTGCGAACCATTGAGATGCATTAGCAGCCATGGTAGTTTCATTTGTATTTGATGGAATGTTGTAACGAGATAATCTTGAGGCAAGAGGACACATGAATCCTAAGTTGAAACCTTTTTTTCCTGCGGGAACCAAAGTTGAAACCTTCATATCATCACAGTACAATTTCATTAAAATTATGCGTACATATAAACAAATCCTGAAGGATTGATAGCAATGCCAGAAACAATTCAACTTTGTTTCGCCGACATGTGGGACATCCTTCATCCGGCTCTACCTGCCGTGCTGCAATATTGAGTGCACAACTGCAGGGAAAGATTCACCCTGGTCATTGCGCCGCATTAGTAATGACTAGTGAGTAGTCAAATCACAGAGCCCCACCTTCGCAACAGTAAGTTGCTCAGACGAAGCAACCATCATTTCTCTGTTCCTTGAATCCGTTGGTACTCCCTTATTCCCAGAGTAATAAGTTGCTCGGGCGAAGCAGCCATCACTTCACCTTTCCCACAGTAAGTACCTCCATGGGCCGACTGAAAAATCACTTTTCTCTCTCCATCAAGTGCATTTATTGTCAATCTAACCCTGTCACCGAAACACCTCTTTGGCTACAGTTAGTTCAGGGTTAGTCATGAGTTGGTCTAACCTCTAGCTAAGTTAGAGTATCCAAACAGGAGCAGTATAGGACATGCAAGTTGCTCAAAGCATACAGTCAAATTCGTACGTGCAAGGATCTTTTTTTCTTTTTGAAAACGAAACGTGAAAGGATCTTCAAATGATATAATTTTCAAATTATATAAAATCTTATCAATAGTCAAAGGCATCCTCGAAGAATACATTAGGCCCAACTCCCTCCGTCTAGGTGTATAAGTCACCTTATGAAAACCAAATAATCCCAAAATACTTAGGCGCGGTGCATTAACTCCCACCTCGTTTCTTGTTTCTTGACATATCCACCAATAAGAGATGTGGGGCGTGCATGTTTTCAATGACTTAGACTACCAAACACGACATGCAATGGTTAGTTCATTGCATGCAATGCTATTAATTAGCAAATAAATATTAATTTCTCTCGTTTTCCCCTCTTCCTTGGTCACGGTGCACAATCTAAGATGACTTATTCACTAGACGGAGGGAGTATATAAAATCTTACTAATAGTCAAAACCAAGCGTTACTACTACACCAAACAAGTTCAAAACGAGAAACTGGACCCACTCACGGCATAGCACGCCTGTCTCGTTTGGTCCGTCGGTCAAAGCGCTTCCTCTTCTTGGCATAACAATATAGTACAATATTTTTTTTAGAATGCTCTTGGCATGTTGCTAACATGTGATGAGTTAACCGACCTCAATAGACGGCAAAAACGCCAGCCCGCCGCACTTTGAGAGAGACGAAGAGCGAGAAGCGATACGGGCTGGTGATTACTAGTGCTAGGTGTCGCACGGAGGCCAAGAAATATGGTGATAGCGTGGGTTGGCCACGTACAGTATGATGTAACTACACTGGGTTGCCGTGTTTCGTACTCTTCCGGTCTACTGTGGAGATGATTGGTTGATTTTATATCGCTAAATAATATAAAATACTATGAGTGTAGATGCTCCACCACGAGGTTCCTTGCTCCTTCTCGGTCGTCGGGAATCTATGTTCTTCAACTTTTTTTACATGAGCTTTGTTCATCCTTTTGCCAACACGCGGGACATCTAGCATCAAGGGGCATGTGTCATGCAAGAAAATGGAGATAAGCAGTGCGTAAGTGAGTCGTGCACTACGATGGCACCTAGTACTACGTAATATTTTTCCTCCTCGATGGCACGTGAATACTGCACATACTCAATGACGGAGCACGGGACGGTAGCCATGGACTGATGGACATGGTCGGCCCTTTTTGGAGAGAGTACTGAATACGTATTAAATTTGATGTGTCCCGTCAACTCGCAGAATGACGAGAAGCACACATTGAATTACGGAGCACGGGATGGTAGCCATGGACATGGTCAACCCTTTTTGGAGACTAATGCACTACTTTTGATGTGTCTGGTCTACTTGCAAACGAGGAGAAGCTTTGCTTACTAGTACGTACACTATCGACTGTAGCACCATCATCATTGTTCGACTTTCGAAAGAGACGAGAGAACTTAATGTTTATTTGCTAATTAATAGCATTGCATGCAATGAACTAACCACTGCATGTCGTGCTTTCTAGTCTCAAGTCATTAAAAGCATGCACACCCATATCTCTTTGGTTGATATGTCAAGAAACAAGAAACGAGGTAGAAGTTAATGCACCACGCCTAAGTATTTTGGGATTATTTGGTTTTCGTAAGATGACACCTAGACGGAGGGAGTATTATACTTGAAGGCTACAAGGTTGGCTATAGATGACGTGGCAGTGTCATTTAGCCATCAGCTAGTTATACTATTAACCATGCTCTTATAATACTCCTATATTTAGGAACAGAGGGAGTAGTTGGCATGCATGATACTACCTATAATACTCCCATTAGAACCAGCGTGGTAGAATTAAAATACCTAATCTAAATGGTCGCCGCCCGATCTCTTTGTCCTCTTCCAGCATCCGGCAGAAGAAGAATCGAGCAAGACACCGGCTGTATTCGCCAGCGTCGCCTCAGCGGTGGCCTTCATGGGATACAATCGGCGGCGGCCTCCCGTGTTCTAGTTTTCCTCGATGATAGCGGCGGGCCGGGGCGTGCTGCCCGTCACCTCGTCCACGTCTGGGTAGCCGCATCACCTTGTCGACATCCGTGGTGGCTTCTTTCTCTGCCTGCATGTCGCAGCTACGCGCGCGTCGATGGTGGATGGCGCAGTCGTAGACACTGGAGGCACTGTACGACGCGGCGGCGTCGAGGGCAGCGACGATGCGCATGCCGCCGTGCTCCCTGACAAGCCGGCCTGGAGCAAGTCGGCACTCTTCCTCGAGCTGTATTGGAGAGGGCAAGCTGCGGAACCACGCGCTGGCTTAGTGCGGCAGCTACCTCCGACAGGCTAGGCTAGGTAGGTGGAGAAGCAAGCTGCCGGGCTCCGAGGGCCACCTAGACGGCTTTTATGCCGGAGAACTGCTCTTCTTGCTCGTCGGATGTTGCCGAAAGAGTGGACAAAATGGTGGAAGGAGGAGCTTGGCCGACGTCCTGCTCCTGAACGGACGTGTGTGGCCGGAGTTGGTTTCTCGCATACCACGCGGGTTTCTATACATGCGTGGCTTTTTGCGTGGTTATCAATATAGACTAATAAAATATCTTCAACTTAGCATCCTGATGTATCATCTCTAGTGGTTAGCGAAGAGTTCATGTTCTTTTATTTGTTTATAGGCGGGCAGGCGGCAAAAAACAGGGGAAAACACGCAAGGTTCCTTGCAGACGCTCCACCGCGAGGTTCCTTGCTCCTTCTCGGTCGTCGGGAATCTATCTTCTTCCACTCTTTTTTTACGTGAGCTTTGTTCATCCTTTTGCCAACACGCGGGACATCTAGCATCAAGGTGCACGTGTCATGCAAGAAAAAGGAGATAATCAGATAAGCAGTGTGTAAGTGAGTCGTGCACTTCGATGGCACCTACTCCTATATGCAATATTTTTTCTCCTCGATGGCACGTGAATAGTGCATGTACTCAACGACGGAGCACGGGATAGTAGCCATGACATGGTCAGCCCTTTTTGGAGAGAGTACGTACTAAATAACTTTGATGTGTCCCGTCAACTCGCAGAACGACGAGAAGCTTGCTTACTACGCCTTCTCCCTCCCCAACGCGTGCGCGGTGGCTCTTAGCACGAGGAGAAACTTTTGCTTACAAGCGGTGGACGTGCAGCAGTTCATTTGGTGTCAGATTGCCAGAAGTACTACTGTAGTACCACCATTATTGTTCGACTTCCAGAAGAGGTGAAGAGCCAAGCGCAAGTCTAGCCATAGTGGGAGTAACATAAGTAGGAGTACCTCCTTTTTTTATTCTAGAAACAACCACACTCGAATATTGGACGGTAGCAGCACAGCAACTGAATCAAAAATCAAAACCTTCCCGCCTGTCGCCAGCTGAGCCCGCCGCTCCACATTGATGGCAAGTCAGGGCGACGCGACCTCTCACTGCTTCCGCCGTTTTGATGGTCAAATTTGTTATGATGATAGCATGCCTCCTACTTATGATGATTATATTGATGAAAGTGTGTTTGGAAGAGTGTCAACTTTAGGAAGTAATGATCCCACTATTTTGGAGGATGTTGAATCTTATTGTGATAATTATGAAAGTGGATTTGGAGAGGTCATGACTTTATTTAGTAATGATTCCACTATCTTGGAAGAGGTTTCAATTGATTATGATGAGAACAAAGTTGCTACTTATGATGATTATTGTGATGAAACTTATGCTATAAAAAGTAGTGATGATTATATTTATAAAACTTGTCATGATTATGATTACCCTTTTTCTGAACATTACCCTTTTAATGTGGAAACAATTTATAGTATTCGAGTTTCTTATGATACTCCCACTATTCTGAATGAGAAGAATTTTGCTTATGTGGAGAGTAATAAAATTTCTATGCTTGTAGATCATGAAAAGAATGCTTTAGGTGCTGGTTATATTGTTGAATTGATTCATGATGCTACTAAAAATTATTATGAGGGAGGAATATATGCTTGTAGGAATTGCAATAATACCAAGTTTCCACTCTATGTGCTTAAAGTTTTGAAGTTATGCTTGTTTTGCCTTCCTATGCTAGTTGATTATTGTTCCCATAAGTTACTTGCTCACAAAATTCCTATGCATAGGAAGTGGGTTAGACTTAAATGTGCTAGTCATATTCTTCAAGATGCTCTCTTTATGTTTCAATTCTTATCCTTTATGTGAGCATCATTGAAATCATCATGCCTAGCTAGGGGCGTTAAAGTGCCCAGTAGAACCTTTGGGAAGACTTGGGTGGAAGTTAATGTGATCTTGCTGTAAAAAACAGAAACTTTGCGCTCATGAGTTTAGCTGTCATTTTTTACAGAAGAGTGCTTTTAAGTTGATTATTTTTGAAGAATATTAATAGACAAATTCCTCAGGTCCACCAATTTATTTCAGAATTTTTGGAGTTCCAGAAGTAAATGTTTGATACAGATTACTACAGACTGTTGTGTTTTTGACAGATTCTGTTTTCTATGTGTTGTTTGCTTATTTTGATGAATCTATGAGTAGTATTGGAGGGTATGAACCATAGAGAAGTTGGAATACAGTAGATATTACACCAATATGAATTTAGAATGTGTTCACAACAGTACCTAAGTGGTGATTGATTTTCTTATACTAACGGAGCTTACGAGTTCTCTGTTAAGTTTTGTGTTGTGAAGTTTTCAAGTTTTGGGTAAATATTCGATGGACTATGGAATAAGGAGTGGCAAGAGCCTAAGCTTGGGGATTCCCAAGGCACCCCAAGGCAATATTCAAGTACAACCAAGAGCCTAAGCTTGGGGATGCCCCGGAAGGCATCCCCTCTTTCGTCTTCGTTCATCGGTAACTTTACTTGGAGCTATATTTTTATTCACCACATGATATGTGTTTTGCTTGGAGCATCAATTTATTTTGTTAGGATTTGCTTGCTGTTATTTAGAACAATGTTTTTCATCTTTTATTTCAATAAAAGTGGCATTGATAGCCTTTAGTATGCCTATTTTACTAGTCTACATGTTGCTGTTTGAAAACAGAAAATTTACCGCTGTTGCAAAAATTCCCTAGAAAAGTCAGAATGTGATAAAATGTTGAAACCTTTTGCATAATAAGATCTGATAAATTTAATACAGTGGGAATTTTCTTTCATGATTTTTGGAGCTAGGGAAGTATGGATCTTGCTGCATTCTTTACAGACTGTCCTGTTTAGGTAGATTGCTGTTATGTTTGCATTGTTTGCATATGTTTGCTTCTTTAATGATTCTATTTGAGGATAGGACTATTAAATATGCAGAGGAATTTAGTATGCAATTTTGAATAATAATTTTAGTGATTTGCTACAGTAGAGTATGATAAGGTTTTTGCATTTGTTTATACTAACTTATCTCACGAGTCCTTGTTGAGTTTTGTGTGGATGAAGCTTTTGAGATTTAGGAAGACCGTGATATGAGAGGAATTAAGGAGACACAAAATCTCAAGCTTGGGGATGCCCAAGGCATCCCAAGGTAATATTTCAAGAAGTCTCAAGCGTCTAAGCTTGGGGATGCCCCGGTTGGCATCCCACCTTTCTTCTTCGACAACTATCGGTTAGTATCGGTTGATCCTAAGTTATTGCTTCTTCACGTGATGTTTGCTATTCTTAGAATGTCATTTTATTTTGTTTTGCTTGATGTTTGAATAAAATATAAAGATCTGAAATTATTAAATGGGATAGTCTTCACATAGCTAAATAATTATTTAACTACTCATTGATCTTCACTTATATCTTTTTGGAGTAGTTTGTCATTTACTCGTGTGCTTCACTTATATCCTATGAGTAAATAGTTGAATGATTTGAATATCATAAATCTGAAATTATATATGTTTTAAATGCTTATCCCATGGGGATTAATGATTTCACATATAAGGAGTAGAGGTGGTAAATTTATTGAAGGTTAGCAAACATTGTATTGGTCACTTGAACAATTCATGAAAAAAATATTGAGGGAAGAGAGATTTCACATATAAATATACTATCTTGGAAATCTTTTGTAATTGTGAGCACTCATTAAAATATGACATGTTAAAAGGTTGATGTTGGACAAGGAAGACAATGTAATGGGTTATGTTTTCTTATATCTGAAATAAAGTATATTGTCATGGATCATCCAACATGTTGAGCTTGCCTTTCCCCCTCATGCTAGCAAAATTCTTGGCACCAAGTAGAGATACTACTTGTGCTTCCAAACATCCCTTAAACCAGTATTGCCATGAGAGTCCACCATACCTACCTATGGATTGAGTAAGATCCTTCAAGTAAGTTGTCATCGGTGCATGCAATAAAAATTGCTCTCTAAATATGTATGATCTATTAGTGTGGAGAAAATAAGCTTTATACGATCTTGTGATGTGGAAGCAATAAAAGCGACGGACTGCATAATAAAGGTCCCTATCACAAGTGGCAATATAAAGTGACATTCTTTCGCATTACGATTTTGTGCATCCAACTATAAAAGCGCATGACAACCTCTGCTTCCCTCTACGAAGGGCCTATCTTTTATTCTTGTCTCATACCTTATGCAAGAGTCATGGTGATCTTCACCTTTCCTTTTTACATTTTATCCTTTGGCAAGCACATTGTGTTGGAAAGATCCTGATATATATATCCAATTGGATGTAAGGCATCATGAACTATTATTGTTGACATTACCCTTGAGGTAAAAGGTTGGGAGGCGAATCTATAAGCCCCTATCTTTTTCTGTGTCTGATTAAAACTTTGAACCCATAAATATCGCGTGAGTGTTAGCAATT
This sequence comes from Triticum aestivum, assembly GCF_018294505.1. Lineage (NCBI taxonomy): Eukaryota > Viridiplantae > Streptophyta > Magnoliopsida > Poales > Poaceae > Triticum > Triticum aestivum. The sequence continues at coordinate 59,047,642 of NC_057805.1, forward strand.
ATGAAAGACTAAATGATAGTTGAGTATGTGAAGTTTGCTGAATCAAAGCTCTGACATAGACTCTTCCTGAAAATAAGATGAACTGTAATTGTTTGATGACTAATAACACGGTTTGTTAGTTTTCAAGAAAGTTTATGATCTATACTTTAACATGTGAATAGCTTGTTACTTGATCATGAGAAGTTCTATGAGTTGAGCTACTGATATGATATATAATGATGCTAGAAAAGGTGATTGAAATTATCATTGATCAAACTTGTGCACCTGCTAGCATTCACCCTTCATAAATTATTTCTTTTATCATTTACCTACTCGAGGACGAGCGGGAATTAAGCTTGGGGATGCTGATACGTCTCCAACGTATCTATAATTTATGAAGTATTCATGCTATTATATTATCTGTATTGGATGTTTATGGGCTTTACTAAACACTTTTATATTATTTTTGGGACTAACCTATTAACCGGAGGCCCAGCCCAAACGGAGTCCAAACCGAATGAAACCTTCGGGAGAGTTATTTTCGGAACGGAAGCAATCCAGGAGACTTGGAGTAGACGTCAGGGAAGCTTCGAGGAAGCCACGAGGCAGGGAGGCGCGCCCTACCCCCTGGGCGCGCCCCCACCCTCGTGGCTCCCTTGACCGACTTCTTTCGCCTATATATATGCATATACCCTAAAAACATCGGGGAGCACAATAGATCGGGAGTTCCGCCACCGCAAGCCTCTGTAGCCACCAAAAACCAAACGGGACCCTGTTCCGGCACCCTGCCATAGGGGGGAACCCTCACCGGTGGCCATCTTGATCATCCCGGCGCTCTCCATGACGAGGAGGAGTAGTTCACCCTCGGGGCTGAGGGTATGTACCAGTAGCTATGTGTTTGATCGCTCTCTCTCTCTCTCTCTCGTGTTCTTGAGGTGATACGATCTTGATGTATCGCGAGCTTTGCTAGTATAGTTGGATCTTATGATGTTTCTCCCCCTCTACTCTCTTGTAATGGATCGAGTTTTCCCTTTGAAGTTATCTTATCGGATTGAGTCTTTAAGGATTTGAGAACACTTGATGTATGTCTTGCATGTGCTTATCTATGGTGACATTGGGATATTCACGTGATCTACTTGATGTATGTTTTGGTGATCAACTTGCGGGTTCCGTTTGTGAACTTATGCATAGGGGTTGGCACACGTTTTCGTCTTGAATCTCCGGTAGAAACCTTGGGGCACTCTTTGAAGTTCTATGTGTTGGTTGAATAGATGAATCTGAGATTGTTCGATGCATATCGTATAATCATACCCACGGATAGTTGAGGTGACATTGGAGTATCTAGGTGACATTAGGGTTTTGATTGATTTGTGTCTTAAGGTGTTATTCTAGTACGAACTCTATGATAGATCGATCCGAAAGAATAACTTTGAGGTGGTTTCGTACCCTACAATAATATCTTCGTTTGTTCTCCGATATTAGTTACTTTGGAGTGACTCTTTGTTGCATGTTGAGGGATAGTTATATGATCCAATTATGTTATTATTGTTGAGAGAACTTGCACTAGTGAAACTATGAACCCTAGGCCTTGTTTCCTAGCATTGCAATATCGTTTGTGCTCACTTTTATCATTAGTTACCTTGCTGTTTTTATATTTTCAGATTACAAAAACCTATATCTACCATCCATATTGCACTTGTATCACCCTCCCTTCTCCGAACTAGTGCACCTATACAATTTACCATTGTATTGGGTGTGTTGGGGACACAAGAGACACTTTGTTATTTGGTTGCAGGGTTGTTTGAGAGAGACCATCTTCATCCTACGCCTCCCACGGATTGATAAACCTTAGGTCATCCACTTGAGGGAAACTTGCTACTGTCCTACAAACCTCTGCACTTGGAGGCCCAACAACGTCTACAAGAAGAAGGTTGCGTAGTAGACATCAACCGTATATTATGATCTACACATTTGTAATCATAAGCTGCATTTTTCATTTGTGCGCATAAGTTTTATATCATCTTGGAGTACACTTTGGGTACTAATATTATGTTATATGCTCAATGAAGAGTTCGTCCATGGATAGCCTATCAATGCTGCTGGATTCTGTCAAGATCTTATATATCGGAATGTTTAGTTTTGATCTGAACATAATTATTGGCTTGCTGCGATGCTTTCCATCTCTAGAGAATTTATATATAGAGGTGATGATTTCATGCACATTGAAAGCCCGTATATATTGTACTAGAATTAATCGTTTAGCTGTCGCTCTTTCGACATACTCTTTGTTCAGACCTGAACTATTTTCAATCTTCATGTCTACTTAGGCAGTGCTACCACATGGAAAAAAACGTATAGCCAATCGGTGGCGTAATAAGCACCAGGATTTTCTTAGTTCTGATGACATTCGTTTGAGGACAATAACGATGGAAGGATATGCATCCAACCAGGAAAACAGAAGCTTTGTCACATTCTTCCTGTTGAATGCGAGGTTACTATTGTCCATGAGGCTTAAGTTTTACCGCAAGAGATTTCTCATGGACGGACACGTTGGACAGCAAAAAAAGAAGTTTAAGGTGGACAAATGGGCTTCTAAACGTGCTCGGCTTCTATTTACAACAAGTTGTAGTCATCCTGAAATAATTTTTTTTGCACAGGATGTTGATTTTATGGATCAGACTGATCCATTTGTTTGTGACTGCAAAAAAGAGTGCTTGGGTTAGATGTTACTACCATGTTCAATCTGGGTTTTGTCTAAAAAATTGATGAAAAATTAATCCTTGGGCTTTTTGTACCGTTTGTAAGCTTGAGTTGCATGTTGTTGCCCTCGTACTTCCCTCCACCTGCCACTACACTGCCGCATCTTCCACGACTGCTGTTCGTTCCCGTCCGAGGCCTTGCCGTCGTTCTCCGCCTTGGTTCGCTCGCTGTGCCTGCCGTCGTCTGGCGTTGTCAACATCGTCAACAAACTCCCCACAAAAAAAATGGTCAACAACCAAGAGGAATCAGGAGATGACTGTACGTGGAGAGGTTGACAGTAGGGAGCCACCAGGGTCATTGCATTACGCAAGCAGGTGCCTCGCTATTACAAGCCAAAAAAATACTTCCTCCTAATTGTTTGACAACTAGGTCCCACGCCATTGTCAATGTAGTCAATAAATGAGAAAATTACACAACGAGCGGATAACACCAGGGACCCAGCAGCTCACCCCGTTGTTTTTTAGTTCCAGAGACGGAGCTCAACTGCTCGCTGTGCGGGGGCTGTGGCCCGTCTAGCCCACGCTTACGCTTTTATTTAAGCACATGACGAGCCCAGTTGATATCTTTTTTCTTTCTGAAAATGGCTAGCCCAGCTCTCTTTTTTGGAGAGTACCAAAACTGAGGCCTGCTTTCTTTTCTCAGCCCTGCTGGGCTGCAAATCTTTCAAGATGAGGAGGGATGTAAGTAGTAAGAAATGGGCTTCCCCAGAAAATGGGCTATAAGTTGTAAGAAATGGGCTGTAAATTTTTAAACCAAAGCCAACCGGCAATTACATTAAAATATCATTTTTTTGGATTTATCTACTCTCTACTCTTATAAAAACCAAATCCAACTGGCAATTACATTAAAATATCGTCTTTTCTCCCACAAGATAAACTACTCATACAAATGCATCTTCATGTTCCGTGCAACGCACGGGCATCTTGCTAGTTAAGATTTTAAATTTCATTCATTTTTTTTGTGGAGAATTGTTTTTTGAATTTTATTTTGATATCATTTTAAAAAAAATATTTTTAAGGTGACACGAAATTTCATGATTAAAAGAGTTCGGACCCCACCGAAATATGCAAAATTTCGTTGAATTTTTTAGCAGTGCCCAGAATATATGGTCTATAATGCTAATAAAAAGGATATGGGCTTCAAATATCCTTAAGAATTAGCAAATGGGTTGTAAATTATTGAAAATAATGGAAAATGGGCTGTATGCTGTTTTCCACATATTTGGAGGCTAACTTCTGGGCCTACTAGGTTGGCGATGACGATGTCCTAATTTTTTTTGACGCGTACACAAGGCTTTGTCAACTTAGTCAACACAGAGCAGTGATTGTTGGATGTCCATCCAATGGCCGCTGTGCTTCTTCAATCTCTGATCTTCCTGCTCCAGCCGCCCAAACCAGCGCCGGCGGGATTGCTTGCTCCCTCCTCTCGTGGCTGGTTGTGCTGCCGCCAGGCCATCCCTCTACCCACCCGCACATCCTGTTATTTTCCGGCGACATCAGCCTCACCCCGTAGCCGACCAGTCAGCGCTCGTACTCCCCTTAGCGTGGGCATCCACTGCAGTGGCTTCGCCGGCTCTGGGTCGTTCCCTTCCTGGGCCTCGCCCTCGTCCACCATGTTTGTGCTCTCGGCGCGGCGAGGTCAACATGGTCAACATACAACAGCCATTAGAAGAGGCTGACAGTAGGGGCCCACACAAGGAAATGCCTCCTTGTTACACGCAAAATAATGATTCCTCCACCTAACAGCTGGGACCCACCGGAAGGGCCTCTGTATTTCGCAAAAAATACGTTCCCCCCGCTGACAGCTCGGGCCCGCAAGCTATATCTTCGCACGCAAGGAAGTGCCTCCTTATTACACATAAAAAATGAATATTCCCCCTGCTAGCTGGGACCCACCATAGTGTGAGGCTGACTTGTGGGCCTACTAAGTTGACGGGGACGGATGGCTTTGTCAACTTAGTCAATATGAACGATTCTAGCTCCAGTGACCGTACGATGTCCATCCAACGGCCGTAGTGCTTCTTCAACCTCTGGTCTTCTTGCTCCAGCCGCCCAGAGCAGCGCCGGTCGTGCCGCCTGCTCCTGCCTCCCGTGGCCGGCTGTGCTGCCGCGGAGGCCTCACTGCCCCCCTACTACTCCCACCGCTGGCCAGGCCCTGCAGCGACGGCAGCCTCACACCGCAGCCGAACCAGTGAACCCTCGTACTCCTCTCCGCATGGGATTCCACTGTCGCGTCTTCCCCGGCTCCGCGTCGTCCCCTTCCTAGGCCTCGCCGTCGTCCACCGCCCTGGTGCTCTCGGTGCGGCGTAGTAAACGTGGTCAAGCAACGACTTCCATTAGAAGAGTACTGTACGTGGAGTGGCTGACAGCTGGGTCCACGGCCGCAGCAAGGAAGTGCCTCCTTATTACGCGCAAAATAATGATTCCTCTACTTGACAACAGGGACCCACCGGACGGGCCACCGTATTTCACAAAAAAATGTTTCCCCATGACTACTGGGACCCACCAACTGCATCTTTGCACGCAAGGAAGTGCCTGACAGTCGGTACCCACCTGGTCGAAGCGTATGTAGCGTTGTCATTCTGGTCGCGAACCTGTACGTACATACGATCGGTCTGCTACAGGCTGCAGCGATGAACCGTGGCCGTGCAAGGAAGGTCATGTGTCGTAGTAGAGGCGTGCACGTGTCGTAGTAGAGGCGCGCATGTAGCATGTACACGTACGTACAGCGGCCAGGGTGCAAGAAAAAAAAATACGGCCACATACGTACATACGGGCGGGGTCTCGAACGCCTACTCGTGCATACGTACGGCCAGAGCTCGTGTACATGGCTGGGTCGGAATGGAGAAACTGCATCATTGTCGTGTTCATGGGGAGGCAATGGAATGCATCGTGTTCATCGGGAGGCAACGGAACGCGTGCTGTTCATCGGGAGCCAACTGGCTTGGACGGAACAGCCGATGGAAATGAGTCATCGCGTACCGCAGAACGGAGGAAACAACCTTGTGTTCGACCGACCACGGTCGAAATGGGATCTTGTTCATCGGGAGGGGTCTGGCATACTGCAAAACGGAGGAAACGGACCTCCTACGATCGAAACGGGGTCCTGTTGATCGGGAGGGGTGTGGCGTACCGCAAAACGGAGGAAACGGACTTGTGTTGGAGTGCTACTGTCGGAACGAGGGTCCTGTTCATCGGGAGGGGTGTGGCGTACCGCAAAACGGGACCCCACGAGATACTGTTCATCTCCACCGTCGACCTCCTCCAGCCTCCACGGGGTACTGTTCATCCACCGTCGACCTCCTCCAGCCTCCACCTGCGACTGTTCATCCACGGGCTCCTGTTCATCCAGCCTCCACCGCGTGCTCCTCCACCGGCTACTGTTCAACCAGCCCCCTCCATGGGGTCCTATTCAACCACCCCTCCACGGGCCACTGTTCATCCAGCCCTCCACCGGCTACTGCTCAACCAGCCCTCCACGGGGTCGTCCTGTTCATCCAACCCTTCATGGGGTCCTGTTCATCCACCCCTCCACCAGCTCGATCGATCGGGGTCCTGTTCATCCAACGGCAACAGCCTCTACTACCACGGGGTCCTGTTCATCCAACCCCCACCAGGAACTGTTCATCCAAACCCCCCAACAACGCTCACTGTTCATCAAGGGAAGGAGGCAGTAGTGTTCGATCGGCTTCAGTTAGCGGCAGTAGCGAAGGGATCGATTGATCGCTCTGGTTCAGTAATGCGTAGCCTGCAGTGCAATCACTCGGGTTCAGTTAGAGCCCAACGCCTCGCTCGGGTTCAGTTAGAGCGCAACGCCTCGCACACACGCGCGTACGTACGAGAGAAACGCGCATCGCTCGGCCCCCGACCAGCCACCGTAACCGGGAACTCCCCGATATATTCCTTGCCCTCGCTTCTACCACGGTTTTTTCCGTCATGGACGGCCCAAAGAATGTCATGCAGGTGCTTCTCCGGCCTGCCCATGAAAGTGCATTATATCGACTAGAGGGGGGGCGAATAGGCAATTTTTATGAATTCTTCACTGAGAATTTCCGGGTGAGGAAGTTCCTAAGTGAAGAACTACTTGCAGCGGAATAAGTACTCAGATGCAAACATAACAGAAAATAAGCATGGTCATCATGATGAAATGAAAACAAGCACAGAGTACAGAAAGCGTAAACACAAGATAACAGGATGAAGACAAACGGACTGAAGAATTGAACTAAGGAAATTGAGAAAGTCTTCAGTCAAAGTCTTCAAACAGATATGAACAAGCACACAACACTGTAATGAGGACATGGAAGGGTTGAGGAAATAGAACCAGTAGGCTTGGTGAAGACAGTGATTTGGTAGACGAGTTCCAACAGTTGTGACAGTTGTACGTCTGGTTGGAGCGGCTAGGTATTTAAACCTGAGGACACATAGTCCTCACCGTATTCTCCTTGAGCTAATGTCACACAGACCTCGCCCAATCACTCATGGTAAGTCTTCAGGTGACTTCCAAACCTTCACAAACTCGGTCACTCGGCGATCCACAATTTCCTCTTGGATGCTCAGACCATGACGCCTAACCGTCTGGAAGATGCACAGTCTTCAAAGGTAACAAGCATCAGATCCACGCAGGATCAATCTCTTCAGTGATGCTCAATCACTTTGGGTTTGTAGGTGTTTGGGTTTGGGTTTTCCTCACTTCATGATTTTCGCTCGAAGTCCTCGGAGGATGGGATGCTCTCAAATGACAAGTGTCAGTTTCTCTCGGAGCAGCCAACCACCTAGTGGTTGTAGGGGGTGATACGGCTCCATCGTATCTACTCTTCCAAACTCGTTTGCCCTTGTTTTGGACTCTAACTTGCATGATTCGAATGGAACTAACCCGGACTGTCGCTGTTTTCAGCAGAATTGCCATGGTGTTATTTTTGTGCAGAAATAAAAGTTCTCGGAATGACCTGAAACTTCACGGAGAATATTTTTGGAATATATAAAAAATATTGGCGAAATAATCAAGACCAGGGGCCCACACCCTGTCCACGAGGGTGGGGGCGCGCCTACCCGCCTGGGTCCGCCCCTGCCTCATGGGCCCCCTGGTGCTCCACCGACCTCAACTCCAACCCTATATATTCACGTTCGGGGAGAAAAAATCAGAGAGAAGGATTCATTGTGTTTTACGATATGGAGCCGCCGCCAAGCCCTAAACTCTCTCGGGAGGGCTGATCTGGAGTCCGTTCGGGGCTTAGGAGAGGGGAATCGGTCGCCGTCGTCATCATCAACCATCCTCCATCACCAATTTCATGATGCTCACCGCCGTGCGTGAGTAATTCCATCGTAGGCTTGCTGGAAGGTGATGGGTTGGATGAGATTTATCATGTAATCGAGTTAGCTTTGTTAGGGTTTGATCCCTAGTATCCACTATGTTTTGAGATTGATGTTGCTATGACTTTGCCATGCTTAATGCTTGTCACTAGGGCCCGAGTGCCATGATTTCAGATCTGAACCTATTATGTTTTCGTGAATATATGTGAGTTCTTGATCCTATCTTGCAAGTCAATAGTCACCTATTATGTGTTATGATCCGTTAACCCCGAAGTGACAATAATCGGGATACTTACCGGTGATGACCGTAGTTTGAGGAGTTTGTGTATTCACTAAGTGTTCATGCTTTGGTCCGGTACTCTATTAAAAGGAGGCCTTAATATCCCTTAGTTTCCAATAGGACCCGGCTGCCACGGGAGGGTAGGACAAAAGATGTCATGCAAGTTCTTTTCCATAAGCACGTATGACTATATTCGGAATACATGCCTACATTACATTGATGAACTGGAGCTAGTTCTTTGTCACCCTATGTTATAACTTTTGCATGAGGAATCGCATCCGACATAATTATCCATCACTGATCCAATGCCTACGAGCTTTTCACATGTTGTTCTTTGCTTAGTTACTTTACCGTTGCCGTAGTTACAATTACTACAAAACTGCTACTGTTACTTTTGCCATTGTTACCGTTACTTCCATACTACTTTGCTACTAAATACTTTGCTGCAGATATCTAGTTATCCAGGTGTGGTATAATTGACAACTCAACTGCTAATACTTGAGAATATTCTTTGGCTCCCCTTGTGTCGAATCAATAAATTTGGGTTGAATACTCTACCCTCGAAAACTGTTGCGATCCCCTATACTTGTGGGTTGTCAAGACTATTTTCTGGCACCGTTGCCGGGGAGCATAGCTCTATTCTTTGAGTCACTTGGGATTTATATCTGCTGATCACTATGAGGAACTTGAAAGACGAAAGAACTAAGATTTTTCCCTCAACTACGAGGGGAGGTAAGGAACTGCCATCTCGCTCTGCACTTGATTGTCCTTCTGTTATGAGTAAATTAGCGACACCTACACATGCTATTGATTCTGATAGGTCGCATGTTATTGATGATGACACTTCTGCTATGCATGATGCTTATGATGAAACTACTTCTATGCTTGATACTACTGTGCCACTAGGTGAATTTCTTGATGAACAACTTGCTATGGCTAGAGAGAATGAAATTATTGAAACTGATAATATTGATGAAAGTGATGATGAATATTCTCCCCCTAGTTATGAATTGCTTGTTGTGCCTGAGGGTTATGTTATGGATGAAGAAACTGCTAGAATTTTCTTGCTTGCAATGATAGATATGATCTTAAGAAATTATTAGCCAAGCTGAAAGAAAAATCTTTGAATGCTAGAATGAAATACGACCCCGCTTTTGCTACTTCACCTATCTGTATTTCTGATAAGGATTATGATTTCTCTGTCGACCTTGAGATAATTACTTTGGTTGAATCTGATCCTTTTTATGGCTATGAATCTGAAACTGTTGTGGCACATCTTACTAGATTAAATGATATAGCCACCCTATTCACTAATGATGAGAAAACTCGCTACTACTATATCCTTAAGTTATTTCCATTCTCATTAAAGGGTGATGCTAAAACATGGTTTAATTCTCTTGATCCTGGTTGTGTGCGTAGTCCCCAGGATATGATTTATTACTTCTCTGCTAAATATTTCCCCGCTCATAAGAAACAAGCTGCCTTAAGGGGAATATATAATTTTGTGCAAATTGAAGAAGAGAGTCTCCCACAAGCTTGGGGGAGGCTTCTCCGATTACTTAATGTTGTTCCTGATCATCCTCTCAAGAAAAATGAAATACTTGATATCTTTTATAATGGACTAACCGATGCTTCCAGAGACCACCTGGATAGTTGTGCTGGTTGCGTTTTCAGGGAAAGAACAGTTGATCAAGCTGAATTGCTATTGAATAATATGTTGACTAATGAAAATAATTGGACACTTCCTGAACCAACTCCTAAGCCAACTCCGAAGAAAAGGGGTATTCTATTTCCCAGTCCTGAAGATATGCAAGAGGCAAAGAAATCTATGAAAGAAAAGGGTATTAAAGCTGAAGATGTTAAGAATTTACCACCTATTGAAGAAATACATGGTCTCTATAACCTGACACAGGTAGTAAAGGTAAATTCTCTCTATAGATTTGATGAAGGTGATATTCCTCATTATAAGTCTGCTAGCCAATGCTTAGATGAGTTTGATAATTTTATTGTTAAACAAGAAAACTTCAATGCTTATATTGGTAGACAATTGAAACGAAATGCTTATATGATTGAACACTTGAGTGATTATATGTCTAGCATTAAAGGTGAACTTAAACTTATTAGTAAACATGCTTCTATGGTCACCACTCAAGTAGAGCAAGTGCTTAAAGCTCAAAATGATTTTCTCAATGAATTAAATAATAAGGAAAATGATAAGGCTGTTAAAGTTGTAACTAGAGGAGGTAGAATGACTCAGGAACCTTTGTATCCTGAGGGCCACCCTAAGAGAATTGAGCAAGATTCTCAGAGAACTAATGTTGATGCACCTAGTCCTTCTAAAAAGAAGAAAAAGAAAAATGATAGGACTTTGCATGCTTCTAGTGAACCTGTTGTTGACACACCCGAGAATCCCAATGATATTTCTATCTCTGATGCTGAAACACAATCTGATAATGAACATGAACCTAGTGATAATATTAATGATGATGTTCATGTTCATGCTCAACCTAGCAATAACAATGATGTAGAGACTGAACCTGTTGTTGATCTTGATAACCCACAATCAAATAATCAACGTTATGATAAGAGAGACTTTGTTGCTAGGAAGCACAGTAAAGAAAGAGAACCATGGGTTCAGAAACCCATGCCTTTTCTTCCTAAACCATCCAAGGAAAAGGATGATGAGGATTTTGAGCGCTTTGCTGAAATGATTAGACCTATCTTTTTGCGTATGCGTTTTACTGATATGCTTAGAATGAATCCTTATGCTAAGTATATGAAAGATATTGTTACTAATAAAAGAAAGATACCGAAAGCTGAGATTTCCACCATGCTTGCTAATTATACTTTTAAGGGTGGAATACCTAACAAACTAGGAGATCCAGGGGTACCAACTATACCATGCTCCATTAAAAGAAACTATGTTAAAACTGCTTTATGTGATCTTGGAGCCGGTGTTAGTGTTATGCCTCTCTCTTTATATCATAGACTTGATTTGAATAAATTGACACCTACTGAAATATCTTTGCAAATGGCTGATAAATCAACCGCTATACTTGTCGGTATTTGTGAGGATGTGCCAGTTGTGGTTGCAAACGTTACTATCTTAACGGACTTTGTTATTCTTGATATTCCCGAGGACGATAGTATGTCGATTATCCTTGGTAGACCCTTTTTGAATACGCAGGGGATGTTATTGATTGCAACAAAGGCAATGTCACTTTTCATGTTAATGGTAATGAGCATATGGTACACTTTTCGAGGAAACAACCTCAAGTCCACAGTATCAATTCTATTGGAAAAATTCCAACAATTACTATTGGAGGTTTTGAATTTCCTCTTCCTACTGTCAAGAAGAAATATGATATTCTTATTGTTGGGGATGTGCATATCCCCGTTGAGGTAACCTAGTGCTATTCAAAAATTCTCCGGTTTCATGCGATTCGGAATGAGTTTGTTAACAAGACTTGATCAACCTTGTTAGTGGATTCCTTTTGATGAACATGAGATGGATGAAGTTAGAAAGCACAACCTTCTGTACCCTCCTTTTACTTTCTGTTATTTAGATTAAATAAAGCAAAAATATTATTTTCGGTCTGTTTTCTGAATTATCCTTGCAATAAAAAAATACCCCGAAAATAAAAGTTCTCCAAATGCCCTCAAAATGAAATATGATTTTTTCTAGAATATTTAAGAATATTTGGCACTGAGAACACACCAGGGGAGCCAGCACCTGGCCACGAGGGTCCAGGGCGCGCCCCCTGCCTTGTGGGCCCGACATGGCCCGTCTCCACTTACTCCTGCACCCACACACTTTGTCTTCGTGCAGAAAAAATCACCAACCAGCTCAAGCACGAGTTCTAGCTCATCTTGCTGCCATTTTTGATCTCCTTGCTCAAAGCTCCACTCACAAAACTGCTTTGGGGGATTGTTCTTCGGTATGTGACTCCTCCAATGGTCCAATTAGTTTTTGTTCTAGTGCTTTATTTGTTGCAAATTTTTGCTGCTTAGCTGACCATGTTCTTGAGCTTGCATGTCAAATTTATTTGGTCCCAAGTAGTTCTAATGCATGATATATTCTCTAGGCACTTGTGGGAGTGGTTCCTATCAATCTTGTTGAGTTTGGTTCACTTTTATTTTGAGTCACTAAAAATTTCAGAAATTTTCAGGAAATGATGGAGAGATTATTGAGAGGCTCTTTGAGCCGAAGCTCGAAGGATAAGCAAAGTGAAGAGAATAAGAAGCCCAAAAATAATCCTCCTCGCACCGCGGAAGTTCGTCCTTGTGAATGGCCTTGTGATGAGTTCTTGAGAGCAGCCGGGATTCATGATGATTTTTATTATTTGGCTGAGAATGCAGGCCTCACCGACTTCCTCCACGACCAGCGCGAACAACACGTACCTCATCCTGCCGGAAGCCATTTATGCGTACTGGAGCCTGACATCAGTTCCAGAGCCTGAGCCGGAGCCACCCCTGGACCCTTATCGATAGTCTGTTTATCAGTGGGATCCGGAGGAGCTCGCTAACCAGTGGCATCCTGAGGATCCTCCTCAGTACATTGGAGAGGACCACTTTGATCCATGGGCATATACCAACTTAGGCCAAAAGCCTAAGCTTGGGGGAGTACGTATTTCTCACCGACATTACATTCATGTTCACACACTCATGTCAGTTGTCGGTGCTCATACTTTTTCATTGTACTATCCATGCTAGTTTATTTTCCTTTTTCTTGCTTTCTTCTTGTGTGTTTGAAAAGCCTTAAGAAAAAACAAAAATATAGTTGTAGCTTTAGCTAGTTTACTTTCCATGCTTGTAGTAGTAATAATTAAAACAAAACCCAAAAAGATTTCTAGTTCTTCTTTTGTTTGTTGGGAGCTTTCCCATGTAAATAGTTTTATTTCCTTTCTTTTCTTTGGGGGTTGAGAGGTGAAGACCATAATTAAAATGTTGAAGTGGCTCTTATATGCATTGTTGTTGATTTAACCAGGAGCCCATATTACTTTGTCTTCTTCCTTGAATTAAATGTTTGCAGATTCCAGCTTAGTCCAATGCACGTGCACTATTATTATTATCGACACCGTTCGGTCGTGCAAGTGAAAGGCAATAATGATGATATATGATGGACTGATTGAGATGAGAGAAGCTGGTATGAACTCGACCTCTCTTGTTTTTGTAAATATGATTAGTCCATCGTTCCTGATTCAGCCTATTATGAATGAAACATGTTTGCAATGATAATTAGAGATTATAGTTGCTTATGCCATGCTTAATTAGCTAGGAGTTTATAATGGTTTACCTTGCGTGCCAACATGCTATTAAAATGGTTGTGATGTGGTATGATAGGGTGGTATCCTCCTTTGAATGATTCAAGTGGCTCGACTTGGCACATGTTCACACATGCAGTTAAAACAAAATCAACACAGCCTCCACGATATTTATGTTCATGGTGGATTATATCCTACTCATGTTTGCACTCAATGTTTATTAATTTTAATGCATGTTCATGACTGTTGTCGCTCTCTAGTTGGTCGCTTCCCAGTCTCTTTCTAGCCTTCACTTGTACTAAGCGGGAATACTGCTTGTGCATCCACTTCCATAAACCCCAAAGTTATTCCATATGAGTCCACCATACCTTCCTATATGCGGTATCTACCTGCCGTTCCAAGTAAATTTGTATGTGCCAAACTCTAAACCTTCAAATGAAATTATGTTTTGTATGCTCGAATAGCTCATATATCAACTAGGGTTGTCTGTATCTTCCATGCTAGGCAGGTTATTCTCAAGAGGAGTGGACTCCGCTCCTCACTCACGAGAAAATGGCTGGTCACCGGGATGCCCAGTCCCATGCTCAAACCAAATCAAAATAATTGCAAACAAAACTCCCCCAGGACTGTTGTTAGTTGGAGGCACCTGTTGTTTCACACAAGCCATGGATTGATGCTTGTTGGTGGTGGGGGAGTATAAACTTTACCATTCTGCTTGGGAACCGCCTATAATGTGTGTAGCATGGAAGATATCGAGATCTCTCGGTTGTTATGTTGACAATGAAAGTATGCTGCCCAAAATATTATTTATCTCTATTTCAAAACCGAGCTCTGGCACCTCTACAAATCCCTGCTTCCCTCTGGGAAGGGCCTATCTATTTACTTTTATGTTGAGTCATCACCCTCTTATTAAAAAACACCAGTTGGAGAGCACCGCTGTCATTTGCATCCATCACTATTAATCTATATTGAGTATGATTGGATCTCTTTTACCATGAATTACATTGTTTAGTCAGTCCTTGATCTTCAGAGGTGCTCTGCATTTATGTTTTGTGGTCTCAGAAAGGGCTAGCGAGCTACCATCTTGTTATATCATATTATGATTGTTTTGAGAAAGTGTTGTCATTCGAGATTTATTATTATTGCTCGCTAGTTGATAATTCCATTGATATGAGTAAATATGAGACCTAAGTGTTATTGTGAATATGGTTGGTTCATAATCTTTGCTGAAAACTTGAATGCTGGCTTTACATATTTACAACAACAAGAGCAAACAGAGTTTGTAAAAGTTTCTCTTTATCACTTTCAGTTTGTCAACTGAATTGCTTGAGGACAAGCAAAGGTTTAAGATTGGGGGAGTTGATACGTCTCCATCGTATCTACTTTTCCAAACACTTTTGCCCTTGTTTTGGACTCTAAATTGCATGATTTGAATGGAACTAACCCGGACTGACGCTGTTTTCAGCAGAATTGCCATGGTGTTATTTTTGTGCAGAAATAAAAGTTCTCGGAATGACCTGAAACTTCACAGAGAATATTTTTGGAATATATAAAAAATACTGGCGAAAGAATCAAGACCAGGGGGCCCACACCCTATCCGTGGGCACCCTGGTGCTCCACCGACCTCAACTCCAACTCTATATATTCACGTTCGGGGAGAAAAACATCAGAGAGAAGGATTCATCACGTTTTACGATATGGAGCCGCCGCCAAGCCCTAAACTCTCTCGGGAGGGCTGATCTGGAGTCCGTTCGGGGCATCGGAGAGGGGAATCCGTCGCCGTCGTCATCATCAACCATCCTCCATCACCAATTTCATGATGCTCACCGCCATGCGTGAGTAATTCCATTGTAGGCTTGCTGGACGGTGATGGGTTGGATGAGATTTATCATGTAATCGAGTTAGTTTTGTTAGGGTTTGATCCCTAGTATCCACTATGTTCTGAGATTGATGTTGCTATGACTTTCCTATGCTTAATCCTTGTCACTAGGGCCCGAGTGCCATGATTTCAGATCTGAAACTATTATGTTTTCATGAATATATGTGAGTTCTTGATCCTATCTTGCAAGTCAATAGTCACCTATTATGTGTTATGATCCGTTAACCCCGAAGTGACAATAATCGGGATACTTACCGGTGATGACCGTAGTTTTAGGAGTTCGTGTATTCACTAAGTGTTAATGCTTTGGTCCGGTACTCTATTAAAAGGAGGCCTTAATATGCCTTAGTTTCCAATAGGACCCCGCTGCCATGGGAGGGTAGGACAAAAGATGTCATGCAAGTTCTTTTCCATAAGCACGTATGAGTATATTCGGAATACATGCCTACATTACATTGATGAACTGGAGCTAGTTCTTTGTCACCCTATGTTATAACTTTTGCATGAGGAATCGCATCCGACATAATTATCCATCACTGATCCAATGCCTGCGAGCTTTTCACATATTGTTCTTTGCTTAGTTACTTTACCGTTGCCATAGTTACAATTACTACAAAACTGCTACTGTTACTTTTGCCACTGTTATCGTTACTTCCATACTACTTTGCTACTAAATAATTTGCTGCAGATATTAAGTTATCCAGGTGTGGTTGAATTGACAACTCAACTGCTAATACTTGATAATATTTTTTGGCTCCCCTTGTGTCGAATCAATAAATTTGGGTTGAATACTCTACCCTCGAAAACTGTTGCGATCCCCTATACTTGTGGGTTATCAGGGGGCGGCTATTTATAGCCTAGGGAGCAGCCCGACATGATAAGACATAAATGCTCTTCAATAATATGACCGTTAGGTGGGTAGATATTTTGGGACAGCTAGCGCGTAGCACAGCAACGATCAGAAATTTGAGGCTCAAATTCCTCAGGGCTATCATGATCCTCACTTGTAGGTAATCCACATTGGCGAATTCCTAACTCCTCAGTCAGAACAAATTCCTCAGAGACCAGAAGAACTTTGTCTCTGTCACTGCAGAAATTGACTGAGCTGCATGAGATTTCCAATGGCTTCACTCGAATGGATTGGTAGGTATAGGATTTTGAGATGAGCATCACTTGGAAATTTTTCCTTAGTATTTCCTCGACCCCCTTTGACAGTACGGTGTTTCCTATGACTTAAGAAAGAGAAAATGGAACTACGAAAACAAAAGTCTCATGCTTCATGTTCCTCGCATGAATACCAAGTCTTCATGGTCACACCAATTTCTTCACTTTCAAAGTCTTCAGAAAGTCTTCAGTCGAAGACATTCATTTTTAGGGGCCGACTTTCTCTGTAAATATCAAACTCCTCATAGACTTATAGACCTGTGTACACTTACAAACACATCAGTCCCTTAACCTATAAGTCTTCAATACACCAAAATCACTAAGGGGCACTAGATGCACTTACAATCTCCCCCTTTTTGGTGATTGATGACAATATAGGTTAAGTTTTCAACGGGGATAAAACATATGAAGTGTAAATAATAATATTGAGGAATTTGATTGCAAGATATAGAAGAACTCTCCCTGAAGATGTGCATAGTGAGGAATTTGCTTTTGAAGCAATGCACACTTGAAGAGTAGAATCATGGAGATCTCCCCCTATATCTTGTAATTCATACACGCATTTAACATATAATATGAAGAATTTGAAATGCATGATGAAATATGGTGACTGATGTAATTCAGCATGCGTGCATTAACATATATGAGGAATAAGTATGCAGAAGAACACAGCAAAAGTATCAGACCACCATCGGGTTTAATTTTACAACTCGATGCAGCAAAGTCTTCAAAAGAACGAGAGTTGTAACTTAGCAAAAAAACACCCATATATAGACCCGCTTGTAGACTAACTCAAATTTCTCCCCCTTTGTCATCGAATGACCAAAAGGATCAAAAAATGAGGACTAACGCCCCTAAAGAATATCATGTTGATGAAGGAGCGCCAGCGTTGTTGGGGTCGGTTGTTGAAGTAGGGCCTGCCGCAGTGTCGTCCAAATCTTCATGCTCATCCGTGTCGCGCGATGAAGAATATGAGCTGGCCACCAAGGAGGGAACTTTGACTTTCTTGAATTTCTTCGCTGGAGGTTGAGACCAGTCAAAGTCCTGCTTGAGACCCATTTGCTTCAGATCTTCTTCACCATACAGAGGAGACAGAACAGCCCATGTGCGACCAAAGACTTCATGGAGGTAGTAGTGGTTCTTCTTCACTGCATTGTGTGTAGCAGTCATGTTGTGAAGAATTGACCCAAACTGTCGCTTAACCCATTTGTGGTTGCGATTGACCTTCTGGTGAAGACTGAGGAGAAGCTCATGATCAGTCATCACCCTTGGAGTTGTGCCTTGAGGATTTTGCTTTGAGGCATTGGCGGTAGAGTCATGAGTGGGAGAGTCATCATTGGTGGAGTAAGATGTAGCTTTGCGGAACTGACCATCCAATGGACGAATGCCTTCATCAATAATAGCAGTGGCCTTGCCCTTTTCATCAGCTGAGGAAAATGTCCATTTGAGGACTTCAATGGGGGGCAAGTAGCTGCCATGGTTGAGTGTGTCAGCCTTGTAGTTGAGTGAAGACCTTGTTCTGAGGAATCTCATAATCCAGGGAGCGTAAGGCTTCAACTCAAATGGAGATAATGCAACGTTGGCCAGAGTCCTCCTGAAGAAATCATGGTAGTTGACAGGAATGCCATGAATGATGTTGAAAAGCAGATTATTCATGATGCCAACGACCTCTTCTTCATTAGAGTCGTGGCCTTTGATTGGACTCAATGTCTTCGTCAGAATGCGATAGACAGTCCGTGGCACATACAACAATTCCTTCACGAGGAATTTGGTCCTTGGGGCTTGACCGGGCTTCAGTGGCTTCATCAACACTTGCATGTAGTGATCTGTAAGCTCAGGTTCATGCTATATACAACGAGCACCTTCAAGGGGAGGACTGACAGGTAGGGCATGAAGCAATTCAGAGGCCGGTGCTTTGAAATGAGTATTCTCTGTCATCCAATCCAACACCCAAGAGTTCACATCTGTAGCATCTCCTGTGATGTGCAGCGTTGCATAGAATTGAAGAATTAGCTCTTCATTCCAATCGCAAATGTCAGTGCAAAAGTTGAGCAGTCCAGCATCGTGAAGAACGCTGAGGACTGGGGTGAAGCATGGCAGAGATTCCATGTCCACATGAGGAATATGCTCATGGTCGAAGACTTTGTCCTTGTTGAAAAGCAGTGAAGAATAGAAGTTGGCTTGGCTGGCAGTCCAGAAACGCTTCCTTCTAAGACGAGCAGAGTCATATGGGTTGTACTCTGTGAAGAACACATGCTCGTGAAGGAAGTCACCAGCCTTGAAGTTTTGCTTCTTGGAGAAAGGATCCTTTGGCTTGGGATGAGGAGTGTCAGTCAATTGCATCACAACCTCACGAATCGCAGTCTCAGGAACATAGGCTGAGGAATTTCAGTTTCTTCTTCAGTTGCAGCCTGGTTCTTCAATTCTTCAGCAGCTTGTTCATCAGCACTAGTGGCTAGTATTTCTTCATGAATGGATGGAGTGGTGCGAGGTTCTTCAGAGCCCGTTTGAACTTCAGTATGCACTGGGGACTGAGGAATTTGTTGCAGAGGAGTGAACAAGGGAGAATTGGGGTGCTGACTTTCCCAAAAGTCATCATTCATCACTGGTGTTGTGCTCCCAATGTCCACATCCTAATCTTCTTCACTTAAATCTTGAATGCCTGCCTCTTCAACTGTGAACTGAGGCACGAGCGATGAGACAACTGGGGTTGAAGGGATTGTATCCACTTCAATTTCATCATCCAACTACTCTGAAGAAGCAGCAGAAGGAACATCTTCATCAGATCCGCTTGGGATCTCATAGTCTTCACCAAAAGGAACGAGTTCCTTTGATGGCATGCATGAGACTGGAACAGCATCAATAGGATTCTCAAAAGAGCTTGTCAATTTCTTCATCTTCTTCGGAGCTGAAGATTCTGATGAAGTTGATGCTTTGCTTTTCTTCACCGCTGTACGTTCCGCAGCCTTGGTCTTCTTAGCTTCTGATGCAGAAGGAAGAATTGGACTTGGTGTAGGTGCAGGAGGAGCAGAGGAAGTTGGTTCATTTTCTTCAGGCACAACTAATGCAGTTGCCCTGGCATGGTCAGTTTCTTCAGGCACACCGGTTGAAGCTTCAGCTGGCCTGACTATTTCTTCAGGCGCAACACTAGTGGTTGCCCTGGCAGTTTCATCAGCGGCTGGAATGCAATCATCAGCCCTGGTACTCGCAGATTCATCAGCAGCCTGATTTTCATCAGCGATGCTGGCATGTTCTTCAATAGGCTGAGCAGATGCCTCAGCCTGAGGAATTTCTTGTTGCGTTGGGGCTGCGACCTTTGAGGTGAATCCCTTGGTCAAGTTGACGAATCTGACTTTGGCTCCAAGCCAGTCAGCATAGTAGCGATCAAAATCATCACTCAGATTCTTGATTTCAGATTGAACAGCCACAAGTTCATCAGTGGTCATCTTGACAATATTCTTCTTCAGAAAGCGCTCCTTCTTGTACTGCGCTTTCTTCAACTGCCTGGCCTTCTCGAATTTCCATTTTTCTTCGCCTATGAAGGCGGTAAGCACGTGACTTTGACCAGGTGTAAGATTGAAGTCAGGCATAGGAGTGTTTGGGTCCTTGTGCCAGAGATCAATGAAGTCGAGGATCAGCTTTGGATCCAAAAGCAGAGGTACATTTGTGCCTTTGGCTCTAGCGGCCCTTTTCTTTCTATCTCTGATGATTTCAGCAAGTTCCTCATCATTAGCTTCGTCTTCATTAGACGGTACTTGGAAGGCGACCTGCTTCTTGTGAGGACTTGGTCTTGTGCCTCTTCCAGCAGTGGCCTTAGTCTTCAGAAGAGTGGGGCCAGTTGAGGAATGAGGAGGAGCTGAAGAACTTGCAGAGGCTCCTGAGGCAATAGAGATGCTTGTCGTCCTTTGGCACGAGGCGAGATGCACAGGTGTTGAGGATTTGGAAGGAGGAGCTGAGGACTTTGCAACTTGAGGAGCTGGAGCAGCTTGAGGAATTGGCCGTGAGGGTTTTGCTGAGCTGAGCCGTGAGGGCATTGCAGATGAGCTTGGCTGTGAGGACAATGGTGTAGAAGCCTTGGGCTTGTGTGCATGCTTCTTGGGCAGGGCCTTCTTAGGCTTGCTAGAAGAGGCCTCAACAACAGTAGCAGCAGAATCTTCATTGAATTTCTTCACTGCTTCTTTTGCCACTTTGGCCAGCTTGGCTTGACGCTTGGCCCATTACTTTGGAAATTCTTCACCTCTTCTAATGCTTGAGGGATCAGTAACTTGGCCTGGTGCCAATGGAGGTCTTGGGCATGGAGGATGTACAGCAAATTTCTTCATGTACTTAGGAGTTACATATATGTAATCCCTCCATTATCTGGCCCATCTCCTCTCAATCTTCTAAATGTGCACTTTGCGCTCATTCTTTGTTTCCTCAGGGGGTCTGCAGTACCCTGCATAGAAGTCATCAGGGATCTCAAACGCAGTGTTGACTTCAGGTTTCTTTCCTCCTTTCTGAGGTTTCTTGCCATCAGCCATTTTCTTCAGCTGAGGATTTTGAACTATTGAGTCCTCAGATGAGGTGTGCAACTTTTCTTCAAGGAACGCTGCAAATGAGTTAAGTTGATGAGAACCTAGTGATTCAGCAGCGGACATGTGTGCCTATGAACAGAATATAGTTGCGAGGAATTTGGAGAGGTCATATGCGTTCTTAGAAGTTTTTGCAAAAGGAACAAGTTTGAGGAATTTGACCAGTGAGTCTTGAGGAATTTCACTAAGAGTTCTTTGACTTAGATTCTAGAGTTGTATAGATTGAGAATCCACACAATTGAGGAATCTTGAATAAAAATGTTGCTTAGGGAAACAGATCACGGTGTTTAGTGTGTGAAGATTTGAAGAATAAACACCTTTTGAAGATTTTGTAGAAATCATCAGAATCAACAAGGGCAGTAAAAGTAGCCTTTAATTACCCTTGACGAAGAACACGACGAACTGTGAGGTGTAGATTTAGAAGTTCGTTAGTTCAGATCTTCCACGCCCTAACTTGGCAGAGGAAGACAGCTACGGCGGCGGCAGAGTGAAGAAATCCGCGGCCGGCGCGAGTATGACGACGATGAGGTCGAGGCAGCTAAGCTCTTCCTCACCGGCCATGATGGAAGTAGCGGTGGCGCTAGGGTTTGAGAGCTTGACCGAGGGAGTTAGGTCGAACGGAGTAAAGACGAAGTGAGGAGGGGAGGGGTATTTATAGCCGAGGTGAAAAACCGCTCGTCCGAGGAAATTGGACGAACGTGCCCCTGACCCTTCTCATTTGCGTGACATGTGTCACCCACGTACTGAGAGGTGGCGATCGTGTGAGATCGTGGGTGAATAGATAATCATATCGTGGAATGTGGAACGATTTGAGCGGAAAAAGCCAAAAATTCAGATTAGAATATTTTAAGGTTTCATTCGCAAATTCTTCAGCTGTCAAGGACACAGTGAAGATTTGAACGGATTTCAAATAGAACGCACATGAAGAATTTGTGAACAGACTGGGTTGAGTTTAGCATAGAGGGGGAAGGGTCCGATCACATTCACTTAGCAGAAAAGGCAACATGAAGAATTAGCAATAAGTGAATTTTGTAGAGGACATAAACTCATATATATATATATATATATATATATAGCCAATGAAGAACAACAACGGAAAGAGTGAAGACATCGAAAAGTGAAGAAAAAGAGGAACTGAGGAATTTCAAAAATGAGAAAAAACTCAAATTGAAGATTTTCAACTTTTGGTGGTGGCGTGACCCACCGTATAAGAATGATGATTTCAGACACCGCATACAATTGTCGTAGGGCTATGAGAATCAAATTCTTTGTTAATTTCTTCACACTTAGAGTGTTACTCTTCATTGATTGAAGAAAAACGTTTCTTCGTGTGTTGCACATCTAAGTCATCAATTTTGCACAGGTGTTAGGATGTGTGTCCTTTTCAAAGGACATTCGAAGATTCTTGGATATTTAGCTCACACCGCAACTTGCTAAATCTCTTCTCATCCAAGGTCTTTGTGAAGATATCGGCTAGCTATTCTTCAGTCTTCACATGCTCGATAGAGATGTCGCCCTTCAACACATGATCACGAAGAAAATGACGACGAATTTGAATGTGCTTTGTCTTCGAGTGCTGAACTGGGTTATGAGTAATCTTGATGGCACTCTCATTGTCACAGTACAGAGGCACATTCTTCATGTTGATGCCGTAGTCCTTGAGGGTTTGCTTCATCCATAGCAATTGAGCACAGCAAGAACCAGCAGCAATGTACTCAACTTCAGCAGTAGACAGTGATACGCAGTTCTGTTTCTTCAAGGACCAAGACACCAAGGATCATCCGAGGAAATGGCATGTACCTGATGTTGACTTGCGGTCCACACGATCACCAGCATAGTCAGAGTCTGAATATCCAATGAGATCAAAAGCCGAGCCCTTGGGATAACATAATCCAAGTGTTGGTGTGTGAGCTAGATATCGAAGAATATGCTTCACAGCCTTATGGTGTGATTCCTTCGGTGTAGCTTGAAATCGGGCACACATGCAAACACTAAGCATAATATCTGGCCTAGATGCACATAAATATAATAAAGAGCAAATCATGGAGCGGTATACCTTTTGATCGAAGTCAATACCATTTTCATTAGTGCATAGATGGCCATTTGTGGGCATAGGGATTTTGACGCCTTTGCAATCTTGCATGCCGAATTTCCTCAATACATCCTTGAGGTATTTCTCCTGAGATATGAATATGCCATTGCGCTGTTGACGAATTTTAAGATGTAAGAAGAATTTCAATTCTCCCATCATAGACATTTGATATTCTTCACTCATCATATAGGCAAATTCATCACTATAACGTTGGTTAGTACAACCAAAGATAATATCATCAACATATATTTGGCACACGAATAATTCATCATCATAGATTTTGGTGAAAAGAGTTGGATCAAGTGAACCGGGTTTGAAGCCTTTCTTCATGAGGAATTCCTTCAAGGTATCATACCACGCCTGAGGGGCCTGCTTGAGGCCATAGAGGGCCTTATTGAGTCTGAAGACTTTGTCAGGATGCTTTGGATCTTCAAAACCTGGGGGTTGAGCAACATATACTTCTTCCTCAAGCTTACCATTGAGGAATGCACTTTCCACATCCATTTGATATAAGATGATATTATGATGGTTAGCATAAGCAAGTAATATGCGAATAGCCTCAAGTCTAGCAACAGGTGAAAAAGTTTCATCGAAATCAATTCCTTCAACGTGTGTGTAGCCTTGAGCTACAAGTCGTGCCTTATTCCTCACAACAAGGCCATTTTCATCTTGCTTGTTGCGGTAGATCCACTTTGTGCCAATGATATTGTGCTTGCGAGGATCTGGACGTTTGACCAGTTCCCAGACGTTGTTGAGCTCGAATTGATGTAATTCCTCTTGCATAGCTTGAATCCACTCAGGCTCCAGAAATGCTTCATCTATCTTAGTGGGCTCTGTGATAGAGACAAAAGCAAAGTGCCAACAAAAGTTAGACAAATGTGAAGCTTTTGAGCGTGTGAGAGGACCTGGTGCATTGATGTCGCTGATGATTTTCTGAATCTGCACTTCATTTGCAACGCGAGGATGAGCGGGTTGTCGTCGAGGAATTGGCTCAACATTTCCTTCAGCACCATTTTCCTCAGGTGCATCAGCATGATGTTCTTCACGTTCTGGAATGACTTCTTCAGCAGATTATTCGGTAGGATTGACATCCTCAGTAGCCTTGAACTTGATGGTTTCCTCAGGTGTTTTTTCATCTAGCACATGAGGTAGGTGCTCTCTTTGCGAGCCATTAGTTTCATCGAACCGCACATCTACAGTTTCAACAACTTTGTGATGAATGCTGTGAAGACTCTGTAGGTGTGCGAGTCCTTTCCGTAACCAAGCATAAAACCTTCATGTGCTTTCGGTGCAAATTTAGAATTGTGATGAGGATCTCTAATCCAACATTTAGCACCGAAGACTTTGAAATAACTTACATTGTGTTTCTTGTCAGTGAGGAGTTCATATGCAGTCTTCTTGAAGAATTTGTGAAGATATACCTTGTTGATGATGTGGCATGCAGTATCAATTGCCTCAATCCAGAAATTACGAGGCGTCTTGTATTCACCAAGCATAGTGTGTGCCATCTCAACAAGAGTCCTGTTCTTGCGCTCCACGACGCCATTCTGCTGAGGAGTATAAGGAGCAGATAACTCATGAGTAATACCAAGTTCATCAAAATAGTCATCAAGACCAGTATTCTTGAACTCAGTTCCATTGTCACTTCTGATGTGCTTTATCTTCACACCAAAGTTGGTTGAAGCCCTCGAGGAAAATCGTTTGAAGACTTCCTGCACTTCAGTTTGTATGTGACAATATGCACCCATGTGTAACGAGAGTAATCATCAACAATAACAAAGCCATATAGAGATGCTTCATTAGTGAATGCAGAATAATGGTTAGGACCAAAGAGATCCATGTGAAGCAATTCAAATGGTCGAGTGGTAGTCATGATAGTCTTTGGTGGATGCTTGGCCTTGGTCATCTTTCCAGCTTCACAGGCTCCGCACAAGTGATCCTTGAGGAATTTGACATTCTCAATGCCAATGACATGCTTCTTCTTCGCGAGCGTGTGCAAGTTCCTCATGCCAGCATGACCTAGTCGTCGATGCCATAGCCAGCCTTCTGAAGCTTTTGCAAGTAGACATATAGCTGGTTGTGGTCCTGTAGAGAAATCAACAATATACAGATCTCCTCTCCTAAAGCCTTCGAAGACTTTGGAATGGTCAGCTTCCATGATCACAACACAACGATACTGTTGGCGTTCTGGGAATGGGGGTCCCCAGACTTGCCTGCCTGCGGCCCATGACATGGCTGTGCTGCAGGCCTGTACGACCCATCTTCATCAACAAGGCATTCAAGACCCTCGCGAGGGGCCAAGCCTCGCGAGGGGGATGACACAAGACCTCCTCGGGAGCGGCATTACCAGGCTGCCTCGCGAGGAGCGGAGAGATCAAGGCAAGGCAAACCTCGCGAGGCCCTCATGACGTGAGCCATGACGATCAAGATCAGGCGGGCGCCAGCGCGCACAGCGTCCTTGTTTCCTCTTTGGTGCTAAAGAGGCAAGCGCAGGCGCGGAGTACCGAGGCATCAAGTAAAGGTTTCCACATCGGTGCAACGAGACCAAGACCAGCCGGACGGCAAGACGGAGGTCACCATGAAGCCCAAGGCGGCGTCACCGCCAGAGCCTTTTGCAGGCGAAGACCACTTTTGTCAGGATAAGCTGTACTAGCTGTCCCCTTTCAAATTGGCCGTTGTTGGCTCCCTCCCCGCTCAATATTTGGGGAGAGGACCAGAGCCTATATAAGTAGAGCTAGCCACCACCGTAGAGGCAGACTGAATGAGAGGCAAACTCGATAAGAGGCATCTCACCCACACGAGCTCTCCAAGCACAAGAACACCTCAACCTCAGGAGGCTATTATTCCCCTTGTACTGTTCTTCATCAGCCCAAGAGGCAATCCACCACCCCCACACTGGAGTAGGGTATTACACCATGACGGTGACCCGAACCAGTATAAATCTTGTGTCTTTGTGTTGCGAGTTCGTCGAGTTCGTCCGCGAGATCTTAGAGAGCTAGGGCGTGGATCGGTAGGGAGGAAATCTTCGCGCGCACCCCAGAGTTCGAACCTTAAGGGTTTTGCCGGAACCCGTGATCCGGCATTTGGCACGCCAGGTAGGGGTGCGCCGGAGCCTCTTCCCCACCAATCGACCCGCCGACGCTCCGCGGCCCCGATGTCCGGCGACCCGAGGGCCGACTCCGACCGCTGGGCAGCCTGGCCAGCCCGAGCGGCGCCACCTACCCATGAAGACCTCAACCCCGTGCTCCAGGCGGCCCGAGCGCCTCCTAACGCTGCGGGGCGCAGGCAGCGTGGCCAGGCATCGTCCACCCTCACTCCACGACAAGCGCGAGCCACTTCAAGGGCCGCAAGCCACACCGCAGCAACGGCGTCACACACCCGGTGGGAGCAGGCGAACATGCGAGCCGCGCTCACGGTGGCGCGGGAGTTGCTACGGTGTCGGCTGATGGAGAGCGGCCATGACACACTGCTGGAACGTGTCGCTGAGCTACTGGATGCGGCGGCGTCAGGAGCACCGCCTTTCTGCTATCTGCTCCCTTCCCGGGCCGCTACTGGACCTCACGACGGGCCTCGCCACAACTACGCGCCTTCGGGCGCACCTGGGGGCTCCATCGACACCAGGACGGCCGGCGGCACTGGGGCCCCCGTTGCCCCCACGCCGCCTCCGATGAGCACGGGCACAAGCGTTGCCTCCCATGGTCCCAGCGTGGCATCGCGCTATCATCCTCAGGACGCTGTGCTGGGCCGGGCGACGTGGAGTGTGGGGCACTACGGCGAGGTGTTTGGGGTAACGGCCCCGGAAGCCTATGTGCCCCGCATGATGGACCAGGAGTACACGCCGGAGGACAACCCTGGCTCGTTTCTCGGGCCAGGTTGGGAGGAGGAGGCATTAGGAGCTGTAGCCTTCCAGGAGCCGCCGGAAAGCCCCGCCAACCGCGCCGTCGACAACAGATACAGGGTACCACTAATCCCTCAGGAGCAAGCTTACGCTAACCATGAGTCGCAGGAGAATCAGGTCACCGCAGCAGCTGGCGGCCCCAGCTTGGCGAGCTCCCTCCCGCCAGGAGGATCGTGCTGGGGGCCTCAGGAGAGAAGCCGGGAGCCAGATCCCTTGCTGCGTCGCATGGAGCAAGGTCCCCCGGAGGTAGGCCCTCTGCTGGGGAGGTTCTGAAAAGCCTACCCCGGCAGAGGAGCCGTGGTCGCCGAGGGCGCCGCTGGCATCCCCTTTCCCCCCTTTGTGTCGTCCTGGTTGCCGGTCGGCTCAAAGGTGGTCAAGGGCGGCGTAAGGCGGGGCCCTCGTCTGGTGATATGAAGCAAGGCCGGCACCTGTGAAGAAGGCCCAGTGCCTATGAAGATCGCCGCCCGTGACACTCTCACGTAATAATGAGTGGGGCTGTACATGCCCGGGAGTCTCCGGAGAGCCGCCCTCGGGCCTCGGGGGCTCCCTCCCACGCCTAGTGGCAGCACTTAGCTCCGCGCTGGTGAGAAGACTTGAAGACAAGAAGACTAGACTAGGTGCCGGACGCGGCCATTTGCTTTAGATCTCTTTTCTGTAACCTTGCCTTCTGGATTTGGATTTAAGTTGAAGCTGAGTTTTTATTGATGCACGCGCGGGGGGGGTGCTTTTTCTCATTCAGGCAATTTCTTGCCATCTGGTTCTTGCCCTGTTCTGGAGCTCACACTCGCTGCCTCCCCCTCGCGGGCGGGGCTGGGCGTGGCACACGTACCAAACGCGCCAGTTGGCGCTAGATTCTCACGAGGCCCGCTCGGGTGGATCAGCCGACCCTTCAGGAGCTCCGCGGCAACTCTCGACCTTACGATCCTTAGGGGGCCGCCCAGGCTAAGGTAAGCCGCAGCAGCGAAACTTGCTGCCAGGCTCGTGGATCCACGAAGGCGCCCACTTGGCTGGGCATAAAAGAGTAAAAATCGCGATTTGTTTACATGAGGGGCTCCCCCTCTCAAAATGCTCTCACAATTCTTAGGGACCATGCCAAAGTTTTTTCGTACTGGATAAAGCAGTAAAGGAACAAGGGATCAGCTAGATATGTCGCTCGCCGCGTCCTCCACATCGTCTTCAGGCGCATCACTGGCGTCGCTGCCACCATCATTGACGTCGCCTCTGCCTTCACCAACACCGGCATCACCATTGTCGACCACGTCGCCTTGGTCTACGGCGACCACCACCGCGTCGTCTTCAGAAGCGAAGGCTCTGACCAACGCATCCACATTGTCCTCCACCCACCGCGCCAGGTCGCCACGGATGGCCTGCGGTACGGGGGCAATGGCGGCGTCGAAGTCAAAGTCAGGGAAGGTGTTCCGGAGATGGCTGAAGACGCGGGAGAACGCGCGCCCGAGCAGGCCGCCGCTTCTCTCTTCCACGAGCTGACGAGCTCTGTCGGACCGAGCCTCCAGGCGCATCACCACGTCGCCAAAGAAGCGCAGATGACTGGCGTAGTCGTTCGAATGCGGCTGCGGAGCATTCTCGTCACAGACATGGCCCAACGCCGCGTTGGCCCTGACCCTGAGGTCCTGGAGCATGGGGGCGTGCTCACGCTCCAGCGTCCGCCGCAGGAGCAAGTCCTCCCGACTCTGCCGCGCAACGGACTCGGCGTCATCAACCTGCTTCTGAAGGGAGAGCAGCTCAGCGTGGGCAGAAGCCAGTTCTGCCTGCGCCGTAACCAGGGCGGCTGCCGTGGCCTCCTCGCGCCTCTCCACTTCGGCCAGCTTGAGCCTGAGGGCGGCGGCCCTACC
The DNA here is from genome assembly GCF_018294505.1 of Triticum aestivum. Lineage (NCBI taxonomy): Eukaryota > Viridiplantae > Streptophyta > Magnoliopsida > Poales > Poaceae > Triticum > Triticum aestivum. The sequence continues at coordinate 59,076,691 of NC_057805.1, forward strand.
CGCATCCTCCGTCCCCGCAAGCTTCAACTTCAAGTCATACCTACCCTCCAGATCTGCACGAGCCTCGGCCACCCGGCGATCAACCTCCTCCTGAGCCTTGGCCTCGCGTGCGCTGATGGCATCTTCCGCTTGGGCAACTTGGCGCTCCCTCATCTCCAGCTGCTCAAGCTCAAGGCTGCACTCCATGGCCTCCAGAGCCAGCGCCTCCTCGCGCTTCCGGACCTCTTCTTCCTCGGCGGGTGTCCCCCTCAGCGACGCAAGGGCGGCCTTGCGCGCCTCCACCTGCTGCTCCAGGGACGCACTCCAGGCCTGGAGCTCCCACGCGCACTTCTCCGCAGCCTCACGGCGGCGGTCAGCCTCTCGAGCCTCTTCCAGAGCTCGGGAGCAAGCCTCACGAGAAACTTTGAGGGACGCCTCAGCCTTCGCGTTGTCAAGATCGCGCTGGTAGCGGCCAAGGTTGATGGCCACCCTTAGCTTACGTCGCTCCTCCACCAGCCGAAGACCCTCAGCCTCAAGGCGCGAGTCGACACACGCGAGTTCTTCACCGAGTCGGCTCATCGCGCCCATCGCCTCCTGGAAGAGCTTGTGACAAACGACGCTCCGCCCGCGCTCTAACTCCAACGCACGCCCCGCCTCGTCCTCCGCCATGGGGGCTGCAGGCGGGACGTGAAACGGCGCACCCCCCTCAACAGGGGGCTGGGGGCTGATGCCGCTCCAGGTGCCGGCCCGACCTCACGAGGGGCCCCGGCCAGTCGGGGCCCGCTGCTTGAGGAGAAGCTGAAGGCCGAAGCCAATAGGTTGCTGTTGATGACTAGAGGAGGGGTCCTGGGCACGCCCGCCAAGCTCCAGGCCAGACCGTGAAGGAAGGGCGGCGAGGCCACAGGGTCGAAGCGCCACGAGGGCGAGCGCACCTCCGCGGCTGGCCCTGCCACGGGCGCGGCAAGCAGGCTCGGGGCGCTCAAGGCTAGCGGAGGAGACGAGGAAGGAGGAAGCTGCTCCTCAGGAAATACAGTGGCCTGGGCGAAAGGGATCCTGAAGAGCCAACGTCAGGGAGGAAAACAGCAATCAAGGAATCATACGGTGCGGTACTTACCCATCGACGGCAATGTACTTTCGTCGCTTCAACGGCCCGAAGATACCACTGCCACTCGGAGATCCTTTCCGCTTGCGGAGCTCCTCGAAGTCCACGCAAAGCCGACCAAAGCGCTGGACGTGGCAACCAGCACGAGGTGCAAGCGGAGAAGTGCTTGAGGGGACAACTTCAGGGGTACCAGGCTGCGGAGAGCAGTCGGGCACCGCCTCACCGCGACCTCCCGAGGCCTCCGAAGCTCTGGCCTCGGGAGCAGCGTGTTGCGCTGTCTCAGCAACCGACATCTCAGAGGGAGAATCACGGGTCCCTGGGGGCGATGCCCCAGGAGCCCCAGGCGTCGTCTGCGCATCAGCACTTGTGCCGCCAGCCTCCGGCGGCGCTCGCCCCCCTGCATCCACATTTGGGGTGAGCTCGACGCCCGCAACGAAGAGGGGAGCCACGTTGACAGGGTTCTCGCGGGACCCCACCAGGCCGTCCGGACGCAGCCCCCACTCGTCAAAAGGAGGCATGCTCCCTACAAATTCAGCCTTGTTCTTGCAGCGGTACAGCAAACAGTTCTTCCCAAGCAAGTCGTCCGGCGAAGGGACACCTGTCAGTACCTCGAGCACCATTTGTCGCATCCCAAGGGGGAGCCCGGACTCCTGAAACCTCATATGGTCCTGACTACTGAGCAAGGTCCACATCGCGCGAGAATGGCGCTGAAGCGGAGCGACCTGGCGCTTGATGAACTCCTTCACCACCATAGGCGCAGTCACGCCGCGGTCCTTCAACCTCCTCAGCCTAAGCCAGACGGGGACAAGACGGGGGCTCGCGAGCCTCTCGTGAGCCTAGCCGGAGTTGGGAACAGCAGGCGCTGACGGGGAGTGGAGCAGAGGGCTGAGCACGCCGGCGTTAACAAACACCCACCGTGTCTGGAACTCGCGCGTGGATGGAGGAAGCTCGAAGTCGATCCCCGCGCCCGCCGTCGCGGCCACGGCCTGGAAGCCCACGCACCCCTAGCTTTGTCGGGGATCAGTCAGATGCAATGAGAAGAAATGGCGGAGAAGGGTCACAGAAGGAGCGATGCCCACCATGGCTTCACACACAAAGGCGAAGATGGCGAGGAGAGTCACGGATTGGGGGTCGAGATGCAGCATATGGATTTGGTAATGTTCGAGCACCGCATTGAAGAAGGCAGAGAAAGGGGGAATCAAGCCTGCCCAAAGGGCATCGATGAAGATTGGGACCTCGGTGGCCGCCCGAGCAATGCGAGCGCGAGACGCAGGCCAGGCCACCGTCTTCCCCCATTCGTTGAAACTGGTGGCGAGCATGGGACGCACCTTGTCTATGGCCTCGTCATTGAGCACCAAGGATCGGCCGACTACAGGCTCGGCGGCTGGAGGCGCACTTGGCGAAGACAGAGGCTTCTTCCCCTTGTCTGCTTGTTTCGACGCCATGGCGGGAGCAGGCTGGGTGCAGGTCAGATTGGAGAGGAGGAGCAGAGTCTCGAGGAAGCAGAGGGACTGGGGAAGCAAGGCGTGGGTGATGGGAGAATAACCGTGTAGGTTGCGGGGGGCGTATAGCCAGGCGGATTCCAAGGCAGCGTGGGGAAGCGGAGACGCCCACGTCCAATCAACCGCCACGCGTCAACCGAGGCCGCAGGCTTTTGGGGCCCGGAGTGCTCCGCGCTTGACCTTTGGCTTCGCCTCGAAGCCAAGCCCGAGTGCGCCTTGGGCCCGGGGGCTACTGTCGGTGTTCTGGGAACGGGGGTCCGCAGACTTGTCTTCCTGCGGCCCACGACGTGGCTCTGCTGCAGGCATGTACGTCCCATCTTCATCAACAAGGCATTCAAGACCCTCGCGAGGGGCCAAGCCTCGCGAGGGGGACGACACAATACCTCCTCGGGAGCAGCCTCACCAGGCTGCCTCGCGAGGAGCGGAGAGATCAAGGCAAGGCAAACCTCGCGAGGCCCTCGTGACATGAGCCATGACGATCAAGATTAGGTGGGCGCCAGGCGGGTGCCAGCGCGCGTAGTGTCCTTGTTTCCTGTTTGGTGCTAAAGAGGCAAGCGCAGGTGCGGAGTACCGTGGCATCAAGCAAAGGTTTCCACATCGGTGCAACGAGACCAAGACCAGCCGGACGGCAAGACGGAGGTCACCATGGAGCCCAAGACGGCGTCACCGCCAGAGCCTTTTGCAGGCGAAGACCACTTTTGTCAGGATAAGCTGTACTAGTTGTCCCCTTTCAAATTGGCCGTTGTTGGCTCCCTCCCCGCTCAATATTTGGGGAGAGGACCAGGGCCTATATAAGTAGAGCTAGCCACCACCGTAGGGGCAGACTAAATGAGAGGCAAACTCGATAAGAGGCATCTCACCCACACGAGCTCTCCAAGCACAAGAACACCTCAACCTCAGGAGGTTGTTCTTGCCCTTGTACTGTTATTCAGCAGCCCAAGAGGCAATCCACCACCCCCCACACTGGAGTAGGGTATTACACCACGACGGTGGCCCGAACCAGTATAAATCTTGTGTCTTTGTGTTGCGAGTTCGTCGAGTTTGTCTGCGAGATCTTAGAGATCTAGGGCGTGGATCGGTAGGGAGGAAATCTTCGCGTGCACCCCAGAGTTCGAACCTTAAGGGTTTTGCCAGAACCCGTGATCCGACAGATACTTGCCAAAGACACCAACCATATCAAGATCACAAAGCATTGAGCCTGACATGAGGTTGAATCATAAGGACTCGACAAGCATGACTTTGTCCACGTGTCGATCCTTTGAGATTGCAACCTTACCTAGACCCAATACCTTGCTTATTCCTTTGTCAGCGTAGGTGATATGCTTCAGATGTGATGGAGATAAGGAAGTGTCCATCAATAGATTCTTTTCACCAGTCATGTGATTTGTACATCCACTATCGATGACCCACTCTGTGGCTTTGGGTTGATCATCCTTGGCACCCTTTGCCATGAAGCAATAGGTGGGAGCGTAGTCATCATCGCCTTCGAAAGCCTTGTTGGTGAAGCCATTTTCTTCATAGTTGAAGATGAACTTGCTGATGAACGCAGTAGCGAGGGCTAGGCTCGCCAAACCAGATTCTGACTCCTCAGATGCCTCCTCTTCCTCATGTTCCTTAGATTCAGCTTCAGAGTCCATTACCTTGCCAATGAATGCCCGAGCCTTCTTAGAGCTGCTCTTCTTGTGAGATGAAGACTTTGAGGATTTTGATGATGAAGACTTTGAAGATTTCTTCTTCTACTTTGAGTCATCAGAACTGTAATCCTTGTATTTCTTCTTGTTTGATTCCTTTTCCCAGTGAGGACAGTCTTGAATGTAGTGACCAGGTTTCTTGCACCTGTGGCACAACCTCTTCTTGTAGTCATGGGATGAGGAATCATCACTTCTTGAGGATTTTCCAAAGCGGCCACACCTTGAGAACTTATGGAATTTCTTCACGAGAATTCCTAGCTCCTGGCTCAGTTCTTCAGGATCACCAAGGCTGCTACCAGAATCTTCACCTTCACATTCAGACACTGCCTTGGCCTTCAGGGCGCGTGATCTGCCATAGCTCGGACCATAGGGATCTCTCTTCTCAGCAAGCTGGAACTCATGCGTGTTTAGCCTTACAAGGATATCAGCGGGATCAAGTGACTTATAGTCTCCACGTTCTTGTATCATCAGTGCCAGAGTATCAAATGAGGAATCAAGCGATCTCAGCAATTTCATCACCACCTCATGGTCGGTGATGTTAGTGGCACCAAGTGCTTGAAGCTCATTTGAGATGTTAGTGAGCCGATCGAAGGTTTGCTGAACATTTTCATTGTCGAGTCTTTTGAAGAGGTTGAAGAGAATGTGAAGAACGTCAACTCGGGAGTCACACTGTGTTGAGACTCCTTCATTTACTTTGGACAGCCTATCCCAGATAAGCTTAGCAGTTTCCAAAGCACTCACTCTGCCATACTGCCCTTTACTCAGATGGCCACATATGATGTTCTTTGCTTGAGAATCGAGTTGCTTGAATCTCTTCACATCAGCAGCACTTACAGAAGGTGTGACAGAGGGAACACCATTTTCCACAACATACCAGAGATCGTTATCAATTTCCTCAAGATGCATTCGCATCTTATTCTTCCAGTAGGGGTAATCCGTCCCATCAAAGGTAGGACACCCAGCAGAGACCTTGATCATACATGCGGTCGACATAACTAAAACTCCAGGCGGTTAAACCAAAATCACACAGAACAAGGGAGTGCCTGGCTCTGATACCAATTGAAAGTGCGTTATATCGACTAGAGGGGGGTGAATAGGCGATTTTTATGAATTCTTCACAGAGGAATTTCTCGCTGAGGAAATTCCTAAGTGAAGAACTACTTGCAGCGGAATAAGTACTCAGATGCAAACATAATAGAAAATAAGCATGGTCATCATGATGAAATGAAAACAAGCACAGAGTACAGAAAGCGTAAACACAGGATAACAGGATGAAGACAAACAGACTGAAGAAATTGAACTGAGGAAATTGAGAAAGTCTTCAGTCAAAGTCTTCAAACAGATATGAACAAGCACACAACACTGTAATGAGGAAATGGAAAAGTTGAGGAAATAGAACCAGTAGGCTTGGTGAAGACAGTGATTTGGTAGACCAGTTCCAACTGCTGTGACAGTTGTACATCTGGTTGGAGTGGCTAGGTATTTATACCTGAGGACACATAGTCCCGGACACATAGTCCTCACCGTATTCTCCTTGAGCTAAGGTCACACAAACCTCGCCCAATCACTCGTGGTAAGTCTTCAGGTGACTTCCAAACCTTCACAAACTCGGTCACTCGGCGATCCACAATTTCCTCTTGGATGCTCAGACCATGAGGCCTAACCGTCTAGAAGATGCACAGTCTTCAAAGGTAACAAGCGTCGGATCCACGCAGGATCAATCTCTTCAGTGATGCTCAATCACTTTGGGTTTGTAGGTGTTTGGGTTTGGGTTTTCCTCACTTGATGATTTTCGCTCAAAGTCCTCGGAGGGCGGGATGCTTTCAAATGACAAGTGTCAGTTTCTCTCGGAGCAGCCAACCAGCTAGTGGTTATAGGGGGCGGTTATTTATAGCCTAGGGTGCAGCCCGGCATGATAAGACATAAATGCCCTTCAATAATATGACTGTTAGGTGGGTAGATATTTTGGGACAGCTGGCGCGTAGCACGGCAACGGTCGGAAATTTGAGGCTCAAATTCCTCAGGGCTATCATGATCCTCACTTGTAGGCAATCCGCACTGGCGAATTCCTAACTCCTCAGTCAGAACAAATTCCTCAGAGACCAGAAGAACTTCGTCTCTGTCACTGAAGAAATTGACTGAGCTGCATGAGATTTCCAATGGCTTCACTCGAAGGGATTGGTAGGTATAGGATTTTGAGATGACCATCACTTGGAAATTTTTCCTTAGTATTTCCTCGACCCCCTTTGACAGTACGGTGTTTCCTATGACTCAAGAAAGAGAAAATGGCACTACGAAAACAAAAGTCTTCACGCTTCATGTTCCTCGCATGAATACCAAGTCTTCATGGTCAAACAAAAGTCTTCAGAAATCCAATGTCTTCAGTCGAAGACATTCATTTTTAGGGGTCGACTTTCTCTGTAAATATCAAACTCCTCATAGAATTATAGACCTGTGTACACTCGCAAACGCATCAGTCCCTAAACCTATAAGTCTTCAATACACCAAAAAATCACTAAGGGGCACTAGATGCACTTACAACCCAGGACGAAAAGCCCATTTTCTGTCATGATTTTTTGTCATAGAAGTAGGAGCCCACCACATCTATGATGATACCGAGTTTTGTCACAATTATCATCAAAGAAGTGTCATAAGTATGACAGAAGTTTTTTGTTCGGTTCTAAATGTCACGGATGTGTCTTTTTTTGTAGTGTCGAGATTCGATCGTCGGTATCACCATACTGATACGTCTCCAACGTATCTATAATTTTTTATTGTTCCATGCTATTATATTATCTGTTTTGGATGTTTAATGGGATTTATTATACACTTTTATATTATTTTTGGGACTAACCTACTAACCCAAGGCCTAGTGCAAATTGCTGTTTTTTTTGCCTATTTTAGTGCTTCGCAAAAAAGGAATATCAAACGGAATGAAACCTTCGGGAGAGTGATTTTTGGAACAAACATGATCCAGAGGACTTGGAGTGGACGTCATGAAACAATCGAGGAGGCCACGAGGCAGGGAGGCACGACTGCCCCCCTGGGAGCGCCCCCACCCTCATGGGCCCCTCGCAGCTCCACGAACCTACTTCTTCCTCCTATATATACCCATATATCCCGAAACCAACCAGGAGCACCACAAAACCCTATTTCCACCGCCGCAACCTTCTATACCCGTGAGATCCCATCTTGGGGCCTTTTCCAGCGCTCCACCGGAGGGGGAATCGATCATAGAGGGCTTCTACATCAACACCATAGCCTCTCCGATGATGTGTGATTAGTTTACCATAGACCTTCGGGTCCATAGTTATTAGCTAGATGGATTCTTCTCTCTCTTTGGATCTCAATACAAAGTTCTCCTCGATCTTCTTGGAGATCTATTCAATGTAACTCTTTTTTATGGTGTGTTTGTCGAGATCAGATGAATTGTGGGTTTATGATCAAGATTATCTATGAACAATATTTGAATCTCTAAATTCTTTTATGTATGATTTGTTATATTTGCAAGTCTCTTCGAATTATCAGTTTGGTTTGGCCTAGTTGATTGATCTTTCTTGCAATGGGAGAAGTGCTTAGCTTTGCGTTCAATCTTGCATTGCTCGATCCCAGTGACCGAAGGGGAAACGACACGTATTGTATTGTTGCCATCGAGGATAAAAAGATGAGGTTTATATCATATTGCTTGAGTTTATCCCTCTACATCATGTCATCTTGCCTAATGCATTACTCTGTTCTTATGAACTTAACACTCTAGATGCATGCTGGATAGTGGTCGATGTGTGGAGCAATATTAGTAGATGCAGAATCGTTTCGGTCTACTTGTCGCGGACGTGATGCCTATATACATGATCATGCTTAGATATTCTCATAATTATGCACTTTTCTATCAATTGCTCCACAGTAATTTGTTCACCCACCGTAATACTTAGGCTATCTTGAGAGAAGCCACTAGTGAAACCTATGGCCCCCGAGTCTATTTTCCATCATATTAATCTTCCGTCAACTAGCTATTTCTGTCGCCGTTTATTTTGCAATCTTTACTTTTAATCTTTATGATAAAAATACCAAAAATATTATCTTATCAGCTCTATCAGATCTCACTTTTGCAAGTGGCCATGAAGGGATTGACAACCCCTTTATCGCGTTGGTTGCAAGGTTCTTATTTGTTTGTGTAGGTACGAGGGTCTTGCGTGTGGCCTCCTACTGGATTGATACCTTGGTTCTAAAAAACTAAGGGAAATACTTACGCTACTTTGCTGCATCACCCTTTCCTCTTCAAGGGAAAACCAATGCATGCTCAAGAGGTAGCAAGAAGGATGTCTGGCGCCATTGCCGGGGAGTCTACGCACAAGTCAAGACATACCAAGTACCCATCACAAACTCTTATCCCTCGCATTACATTATTTGCCATTTGCCTCTCGTTTTCCTCTCCCCCACTTCACCCTTGCCGTTTTATTCGCCCTCTCTTTCCGTTCGCCTCTTTTTCGCTTGCTTCTTGTTTGCTTGTGTGTTGGATTGCTTGCTTGTCACAATGGCTCAAGATAATACTAAATTGTGTGACTTTTCCAATACCAACAACAATGATTTTCTTAGCACCCCGATTGCTCCTATTACCGATGCTGAATCTTGTGAAATCAATGCTGCCTTGTTGAATCTTGTCATGAAAGATCAATTCGCCGGCCTTCCTAGTGAAGATGCCGCTACCCATCTAAACAGCTTTGTTGATTTGTGTGATATGCAAAAGAAGAAATATGTGGATAATGATATTGTTAAATTGAATCTATTTCCTTTTTCGCTTAGAGATCGTGCTAAAACTTGGTTTTCGTCTTTGCCTAAAAATAGTATTGATTCATGGAATAAATGCAAAGATGCTTTTATCTCTACGTATTTTCCTCCTGCTAAGATCATCTCTCTTAGAAACGATATTATGAATTTTAAGCAACTTGATCATGAACATGTTGCACAAGCTTGGGAGAGGATCAAATTAATGATACGAAATTGCCCTACACATGGTTTGAATCTATGGATGATTATACAATTTTTTTATGCCGGATTGAATTTTGCTTCTAGAAATATTTTAGATTCGGCCTCAGGAGGCACTTTTATGGAAATCACTTTAGGAGAAGCTACGAAACTCCTAGATAATATTATGGTTAATTATTCTCAATGGCACACTGAAAGATCTACTAGTAAAAAGGTGCATGCAATTGAAGAGATTAATGTTTTGAGTGGAAAGATGGATGAACTTATGAAATTGTTTGCTAATAAGAGTGTTTCTTCTGATCCCAATGATATGCCTTTGTCTACTTTGATTGAGAATAATAATGAATCTATGGATGTGAATTTTTTTGGTAGGAACAATTTTGGTAACAACGCTTATAGAGGAAACTTTAATCCTAGGCCGTATCCTAGTAATTCCTCTAATAATTATGGTAATTCCTACAACAACTCTTATGGAAATTTTAATAAGATGCCCTCTTATTTTGAGACTAGTGTTAAAGAATTTATGATTTCTCAAAAGAATTTCAATGCTTTGCTTGAAGAAAAATGGCCTAAGATTGATGAGTTGGCTAGGAACGTGGATAGAATTTCTCTTGATGTTGATTCTTTGAAACTTAGATCTATTCCACCTAAGCATGATATCAATGAGTCTCTCAAAGCTATGATAATTTCCATTGATGAGTGCAAAGAAAGAACCGCTAGGATGCGTGCAAAAAAAGATTGCTTTATGAAAGCATGTTCTTCTAGTTTTCATGATAATAAGGATGAAGATCTAGAAGTGATTGATGTGTCCCCTATTAAATCTTTGTTTTGCAATATGAATCTTGATAACAATGGGACTATAGATGAGTCAACTTTAGTTAAAGGGCGTCCAATGATTCAGAGTTTTTAGATCTTGATGCAAAAATTGGTAAAAGTGGGATTGAAGAGGTCAAAACATTACTCCCTCCGTTCCAAAATAGATGACCCAACTTTGTACTAAAGTTAGTATAAAGTTGAGTCAACTATTTTGGAACGGAGGGAGTACATAGCAATGAACCCACTATTTTGGATTTCAAGGAATTTAATTATGATAATTGTTCTTTAATAGATTGTATTTTTTTGTTGCAATCCGTGCTAAATTCTCCGCATGCTTATAGTCAAAATAAGGCTTTTGCTAAACATATCGTTGATGCTTTAATGCAATCCTATGAAGAAAAGCTTGAATTAGAAGTTTCTATCCATAGAAAACTTTATGATGAGTGGGAACCTACTATTAAAATTAAATTAAAGATCATGAATGCTATGCTTTGTGTGATTTGGGTGCTAGTGTTTCTATGATTCCAAAAAATTTGTGTGATATGTTAGGTTTCCGTGAATTTGATGATTGTCCTCTAAACTTGCACCTTGCGGATTCCACCATTAAGAAACCTATGGGAAGAATTAATGATGTTCTTATTGTTGCCAACAGGAATTATGTGCCCGTAGATTTCATTGTCCTTGATATAGATTGCAATCCTTCATGTCCTATTATTCTTGGTAGACCTTTCCTTAGAACGATTGGTGCAATTATTGATATGAAAGAAGGGAATATTAGATTCCAATTTCCGTTAAGGAAAGGCATGGAACACTTTCCTAGAAAGAAAATAAAATTACCTTATGAATCTATTATGAGAGACACTTATGTATTGCATGCCAAAGATGGCAATACCTAGATCTATCCTTGCCTTTATGCCTAGCTAGGGGCGTTAAACGATAGCGCTTGTTGGGGGCAACCCAATTTTATTTTAGTTTCTTGCTTTTTGGTTATGTTTAGTAATAAATCTTTGATCTAGCATCTGGTTAGATGTGCTTTTATGTTTTAATTAGTGTTTGTGCCAAGTAGAACCTTTGGGAAGACTTGGGTGAAGTCTTTTTGATCTTGCTGTAAAAATCAGAAACTTTAGCGCTCACGAGATTAGCTACAACTTTTTACTGGAGAGTGCTATTTAGTTGATTTATTTTGCAGATGATTAATATATAAATAGCTCACGTCCAGAAATTTATTTCAGAATTTTTGGAGTTCCAGAAGTATACGTTTGATACAGATTACTACAGACTGTTCTGTTTTTGACAGATTCTGTTTTTCGTGTGTTGTTTGCTTATTTTGATGAATCTATGGCTAGTATCGGAGGTTATGAACCATAGAGAAGTTGGAATACAGTAGGTTTAATACCAATATAAATAATAATGAGTTCATTACAGTACCTTGAAGTGGTGTTTTGTTTTCTTTCGCTAACGGAGCTCATGAGATTTTATGTTAAGTTTTGTGTTGTGAAGTTTTCAAGTTTTGGGTAAAGATTTGATGGATTATGGAACAAGGAGTGGCAAGATCCTAAGCTTGGGGATGCCCAAGGCACCCCAAGGTAAAATCCAAGTACAACCAAAAGCCTAAGCTTGGGGATGCCCCGGAAGGCATCCCCTCTTTTGTCTTCGTCCATCGGTAACTTTACTTGGAGCTATATTTTTATTCACCACATGATATGTGTTTTGCTTGGAGCGTCTTGTATGATTTGAATCTTTTATTTTTAGTTCACCACAATCATCCTTTCTGTACACACCTTTTGGGAGAGACACACATTAATCAGAATTTATTAGAATACTCTATGTGCTTCACTTATATCTTTTGAGCTAAACAATTTTTCTCTAGTGCTTCACTTATATCTTTTAGAACACGGTGGTGGTTTTATTTTATAGAAATTATTGATCTCTCATGCTTCACTTATATTATTTTGATAGTCCTTTAGAACAGCATGGTAATTTGCTTTGGCTATAAAATTAGTCCTAATATGATAGGCATCCAAGATGGATATAATAAAAACTTCCATATAAGTGCATTGAATACTAAGAGAAGTTTGGTACTTGATGATTGTTTTGAGATATGGAGATAGTGATATTAAAGTTGTGCTAGTTGAGTAGTTGTGAATTTGAGAAATACTTGTGTTGAAGTTTGCAAGTCCCGTAGCATGCACGTATGGTAAACGTTGTGTAATAAATTTGAAACATGAGGTGTTCTTTGATTGTCATCCTTATGAGTGGCGGTCGGGGACGAGCGATGGTCTTTTCCTACCAATCTATCCCCCTAGGAGCATGCGCGTAGTGCTTGGTTTTTGATGACTTGTAGATTTTTGCAATAAGTATGTAAGTTCTTTATGACAAATGTTGAGTCCATGGATTATACGCACTCTCACCCTTCCATCATTGCTAGCCTCTTTGGTACCGTGCATTGCCCTTTCTCACCTTGAGAGTTGGTGCAAACTTCGTCGGTGCATCCAAACCCCGTGATATGATACGCTCTATCACACATAAACCTCCTTACATCTTCCTCAAAACAACCACCATACCTACCTATTATGGCATTTCCATAGCCATTCCGTGATATATTGCCATGCAACTTTCCACCGTTCCGTTTATTATGACGTGCTTCATCATTGTCATTTTTCCTTGCATGATCATGTAGTTGACATCGTATTTGTGGCAAAGCCACCATGCATATTATTTCATACATGTCACTCTTGATTCATTGCCCATCCCGGTACACCACCGGAGGCATTCATATAGAGTCATATTTTGTTCTAGTATCGAGTTGTAATCATTGAGTTGTAAATAAATAGAAGTGTGATGATCATCATTAATAGAGCATTATCCCAAATAAAAAAGATAAAGGCCAAATAAAAAAAGGGAGGCCCAAAAAAAGGAGAAAAAAGGAAGAGAAATAAAAAGGGACAATGCTAGTATCCTTTTTCCACACTTGTGCTTCAAAGTAGCACCATGATCTTTATGATAGAGAGTATCTTGTTTTGTCACTTTCATATACTAGTGGGAATTTTTCATTATAGAACTTGGCTTGTATATTCCAACAATGGGCTTCCTCAAATGCCCTAGGTCTTCGTGAGCAAGCAAGCTGGATGCACACCCACTTAGTTTCTTTTGTTGAGCTTTCATACATTTATAGCTCTAGTGCATCCGTTGCATGGCAATCCCTACTCCTTGCATTGACATCAATTTATGGGCATCTCCCTAGCCTGTTGATTAGCCGCGTCAATGTGAGACTTTCTCCTTTTTTGTCTTCTCCACATAACCCCCATCATTATATTCTATTCCACCCATAGTGCTATATCCATGGCTCATGCTCATGTATTGCGTGAAAGTCGAAAAAAAGTTTGAGATTACTAAAGTCTGAAACAATTGCTTGGCTTGTCATCGGGGTTGTGCATGATGAGAGCATTCTTGTGTGACGAAAATGGAGCATGACCAAACTATATGATTTTTTAGGGATGAACTTTCTTTGGCCATGTTATTTTGAGAAGACATGATTTCTTAGTTAGTATGCTTGAAGTATTATTATTTTTATGTCAATATTAAACTTTTATCTTGACTCTTTCGGATCTGAACATTCATGCCACAATAAAGAGAATTAGTTAGAAAATTATGTTAGGTAGCATTCCACATCAAAAATTCTGTTTTTATCATTTACCTACTCGAGGACAAGCAGGAATTAAGCTTGGGGATGCTTGATACGTCTCCAACGTATCTATAATTTTTTATTGTTCCATGCTATTATATTATCTATTTTTGATGTTTAATGGGCTTTATTATACACTTTTATATTATTTTTGGGACTAACCTACTAACCCAAGGCCCAGTGCAAATTGCTGTTTTTTGCCTATGTCAGTGTTTCGCAGAAAAGGAATATCAAACGGAATCCAAACAGAATGAAACCTTTGGGAGAGTGATTTTTGGAACAAACGTGATCCAGAGGACTTGGAGTGGACGTCAAGAAACAATCGAGGAGGCCACGAGGCAGGGAGGCGCGCCTGCCCCCCTGGGCGCACCCCCACCCTCGTGGGCCCCTCGCAGCTCCACCAACCTAGTTCTTCCTCCTATACATACCCATATACCCCGAAACCAACCAGGAGCACCACAAAACCCTATTTCCACCGCCGCAACCTTCTGTACCCGTAAGATCCCATCTTGGGGACTTTACCGGCGCTTCGCGGTTGGGGAATCGATCATGGAGGGCTTCTACATCAACACCATAGCCTCTCCGATGATGTGTGAGTAGTTTACCACAGACCTTCGTGTCCGTAGTTATTAGCTAGATGGCTTCTTCTCTCTCTTGGGATCTCAATACAAAGTTCTCCTCGATCTTCTTGGAGATCTATCCGGTGTAACTCTTTTTTGCTGTGTGTTTGTCGAGATCCAATGAATTGTGGGTTTATGATCAAGATTATCTATCAACAATATTTGAATCTCCTCTGAATTATTTTATGTATGATTTGTTATCTTTGCAAGTCTCTTTGAATTATCAGTTTGGTTTGGCCTACTTGATTGATCTTTCTTGCAATGGGAGAAGTGCTTAGCTTTGGGTTCAATCTTGCGTTGCTCGATCCCAGTGACAGAAGGGAAAACGACACGTATTGTATTGTTGCCATCGAGGATAAAAAGATGGGGTTTATATCATATGGCTTGAGTTTATCTCTCTACATCATGTCATCTTGCCTAATGTGTTACTCAGTTCTTATGAACTTAATACTCTAGATGCATGCTGGATAGCAGTCAATGTGTGGAGTAATAGTAGTAGATGCAGAATCGTTTCGGTCTACTTGTCGCGGACGTGATGCCTATATACATGATCATGCCTAGATATTCTCATAATGATGCACTTTTCTATCAATTGCTTGACAGTAGTTTGTTCACCCACCATAATACTTATGCTATCTTGTCGGGGGAACGACACCTATGGGATCACAAGAATCCCTACTACGGTTGCCGGGGCGCGGGGTTGCAAGAAGAGCAGGATTAGTAGTCAGCACAAGGATCGTTTACCCAGGTTCGGGCCGCGAGGATGCGTAAAACCCTAGTCCTGCTTTGGTGGGTGTATTTCAGAGAGTTCTTGAGCTCTCGAACTAGCTGTGGCGAGTGCATGGTTCAAAAGAGCCGAATCCTTCTTCAGTATGCCATGGGCCTCCTTTTATAGTTGAAAGGGGCTGCCACAGTGGTACACAGGAGGTGGAAAGGCGCACCGTGCTATGAGCTTATCGCTCGTATTACAGGACAAGATGCATTTAATGCGTAGCTTAGGTGTCCTCTTGCTTTATCGGGGACGGGGGCGAGGCCCGTCCCGCCCGTCGCCGCTCCTCCTTGCTTCGACACGCGCCCTAGCCAGCGATGTGTGCAGCGCCATGTAGGCAGGCAGGCAGCTGAGGTGGCGAGGTGGTAGGGTCTTCATGAAGATTTGCATGCCGCCACGTAGGCGCCTGGTGAGTTGGCCTGGGAGCTGCAAGTCGCCACGCAGGTGCCCGCCCAGGTGGTTTGGGCTGGCAGCTGCATGTGAATGGAGGTGGAGACTTGGTTGGTGCGGGCCTGGCAGTAGCCCTGCTGTCGTCTTTAGCGAGGGCCTTGCCGGGTGGCCCGGAAAGGGTCTTGCCGTGGTGCGCTGTCGTCCCCGGCAAGGATCTTGCCGGGGGTCTTGTGGTTCCTCTCGGCAAGGATCTTGCCGAGGATCGCTGTCTTCTAATCCTCATCTGATCTTGAGTGTTTCTTTGTCTTCACAAAGATCTGCATGCCACCATAGAGGTGCCTCCCGAGCCCTGGCCCAACGTGATGCTGGAGACCGTGGGCTCAAGGGTGGCTCGCTCTGTTGGTGTGGGGCGAGCTGCCCCGGCAAGGGTCTTGCCGGGGGAAACTGCTCCGCCCCTCTGCCTCTTTGCGTTCTTGGCGTTGCTCTGGCAATCTTGGGCTTCAGTCTTACCTTGGCTCACCTCCCCTGCTCTGCTTGGTGTGACCGTGGGCGCGGCTCCGACTACCCGTGCATAGGTAAAGGGGTACAAAAGTGCGCCCCTTCTTTTGTACACCGACAGGAGCCCCCGGGCCTGGGCCACACATAAGCGCGACATGTTGTTGGGCTAGGCCCAAAACGGTGCGCGGGCAGGCGGGGCGGTTTTTACCGCGGAAAAACTCTTCGCGTGCTTCGCTTCCCATGACCCGCGCGCGACGCGGCATGGCGTGGAGGGGTGCGTGACGTGGGCGGCATGCGTGGGGCGGTTCCTGCACGCATGCGTCACATCGCAGTAAATGGGCAGCGCGACCCGCACTTTCCCCATGAAAAGGGATAACCGCGGGTGCACTGTTCCTTTTACCCTACGCGTAACCCCAATCCCGGAAGCCTCCGCTCGTCTTCCTCCTCCTTCCTAAGCCTCGCCCTTGCTCGCCGCTGCTGCGTCCTCGTCGTCCTCTGTCTTGCCCCCCTCCCCCAGCCGCCATGGCGCCAAAATCCACCAAGGGCAAGGGAGTGGCCAAGGACGTCGGAGCTGCGGAGCCGCCGGAGAGTGCGCTGGCGGTGCAGCGGACGCAGTCCGCTTTCTTCCCCTCGACAGTTGATGTGTTCGAGCTTCGGGAATCCTTCAGGCCCCTGTGGGGGGTGAAGACGGGGGGGAGAATTCGGGGCATCCAGCCACGCGCGTCATCCCCGCCGACTGCGCCGAGGCTGCCCCAAATCAGTACCCCTTCTTTGTCGATTATTTTTCCTGCAGGCTGTGTCCTCCCTTCTCCAATTTCTTCAGCGATAGTATGCACACCTTTGGCTTCCACCTCCTGGATTTTACCCCGAATGCGGTGGCGTGCATGGCCCTTTTCGCGCATCTCTACGAGGGCTTCGCCGGGGTGCACCCCAACACGGCGCTCTTTCGCCATTACTTCTCCCCTCGGATCCAACCAGGGGCGCCATCTCCGGTTGCATCGCCTGGGTCTCAAGGTCCAAGGGAGCGTATCCGGAGGGCGCCATGAAGGAGAGGTGGGAAGAATGGCGGGGCCGGTGGTGCTGGATCGAGGAGAAGGACCCGCCGGCATTCTGCAAAGTTCGCCGGGTGCCGCCGGTCCGCAGAAGCGATTGGAGTGACGTCAATGCTGACGACGAGAAGCTCACGGTCGCCACCACCAGGATCCTCCAGCTCACCGAGGCCGGGCTCACCCTTGAGATGATCGGGGCGGACTTCATCCGCCGCCGGATCGCTCTGCTGCATAACAAGGGGAGGCCATTCTGGCTCTTCACAAACCCTGCCGACATCATGCGGCTTCGCCCCGGCCTCGACCACAACTTCACAGTGATGGGACACGCCCATTTCTGCCAGCGGCTCTTCCAGCTCGATGTGGGCCGCGGCGGCGAGGTCGAGCGGACCCGCAAGGTCGCGAGGGCCGCCGCGAAGGCCGGCAAGGTCCTCAAGGGGCCTTTGTTCAAGCTGCCAACGGGGGTGGTCCTGTTGTGCAACAATTTGCGCCGGACCGACATCATCGCCATGATGCCGGACTGCAACGCGCATGGGCCTGACCCGAGCTGGGCCGAGCCGGATGACGCCGAGGTGCAGCAGTTCTTCGACACCCTGCACGAGGGGTACGTCAACGCCGATGCCGAGCGGCTGCTCGTCCAGGACACCACCCAGGCAGAACTGGACTACATCGCCACCAGGGCGAGGGAGGCACAGCTTGCCGAGGAGGCCGGCAGCGCTGGTGGTGTGGAGGACAAGGCCGCGACGGCCGCGGAGGAGGAGGAGCTCGCCCGGTGGGCGGCGGCCGCTGGGGAAGCCAGCAGTGCCGGCACCGAGGCTCCTCTGGTCGAAGATGTGGTCGGCGAGTCGTCGTCGGAGGAGGCCGAGGCTGCAGGCCCGATGCCATCTATGGGGAGAGGGCGAGTCCTGCGGCGGGCTGGTCCCGGCGAGCCGGTCCGGCCCGGCAGGGCTACGCGGCCGCAGCTGACCTTGGAGGGGTCTGGGCACCACACGAGGGCCGCAGCGGCGAAGAAGCCGGTGAAGGCCGCGGTGAAGAAGAAGACGGCCGCCCCTTCTTCGTCCAAGCGTGCCCAGACACCACCTTCTTCCCCTCCTCCGGCGGATGTTGACGCGGAGGTTACTTTCGATTATGGATCCCTCAGCCCGAGGAGGAAGAGGAAGACAGCAGAGGAGGAGGCGGACGACGAGTAAGTATCTGGTTCCTTTTCGTTATCTCTGCCTCCTCAATCTGTGTCGCTCGTCTTGACTTGTCTTCGTCTTTGCAGGGACGTGGAGATGCTGGCCCAGAGAGTGAAGAGGGCCAAGGTCTCGGTGGGTGGCCAGCCCCCGGCTGGTACTTCGAGGGCGCCACTGGTGGTGTTGAGCAGCCCGGATAGGAGCCCCCGGCATAGCCCCCAACGTAAGTTCATCACTCTTCCCTCGTCGACATGTGTCAGGGGCGCGACACTTTGGTGCTGACCTTGCCAGGTATGCAGGAGGAGAGCAGCAGCAGGAGGAGCCGCAAAGGGCTATTCCCAACACGCCGCCCCCATCGACCATGCCGCCCCGAGGGGCGTCCCCGGCAAGGGTGCCAAGCACCGAGCCCACGCACATGGAGGAGGAGGAGGAGAACTTGGGCACCGGCGGCTTTGCCTCGACGCCAAATGTTGGCGGGCAGGGGACTGCCGTTTCCCAGCCTGACACCGGTAAGTCATTCGCCGTTCGTCCCTGTTCCTTTTTCTTTCTTGCTCTTTGGCCTTGGCCTTGCCTTACTCCCCTCTTTGGTGTCCAGATTCCTCTTGGGTGAACCCGGAGGACGTGGACGCCGCCAAGGCCGCTGAGGCGGACGCCGAGAAGATCGCTGTGGAGGAGGCCGCCAAAGGCGCTGCTGAGGACGCCGCCAAGGGGCCCGCCGGGGAGGCTGGCAAGGCCGTTGCTGAGGAGACCGGCAAGGGGCCTGTCGGGGAGGCCGGCGGGGCCGCTGCCGAGGAGGAGGAGGAGGTGACTGGTGACCAGCCCTCCTCCTCTGCCGCTTCCGGCTCTGGCAAGTACCTGAGGGTGGGCGACGACTTGTTCGTCCACCTCCCAGGCGCGTTGAGCACCAGGACACCTGTCGAGGGAGAGGTGTTCGACGACGAAGTGATTGCCGCTGCCGGGCTTGTGGTCGTCGACGAGCCAAGCATTGGTGGCGACGGCTCGCAGGAAGAGCGGCTCCTCTACGCCATGGGCGCCAGCTTCCGGAGGCTCCAGGCGCTCCACCGCGCCCGCCTGGACAAGGCTAAGTCCAGGACGGCGGTGGTGGAGAAGGCGGAGGCGGACCTCCAGGAGCGCGTTGCCGAGACGCAGGACTGGTTCCGCGAGGCTCACAAGGAGCTAAAGGCTGCCCAGGGCGAGCTGGCCAAGCGCGACGTGGAGCTCACCATGAAGCTGGCCGACATCAAGAAAGCCCAAGTGGCGGCGAAGAACTTGGCCGCCACCGCCGAGGCCGCCCGAACCTAGCATGAGGCCGCACTGAACTCCCAGGAGGAGGACCTCGCCGCACGCGAGGAGAAGCTTGCCGCCACGCTTCACGGCAAGGATGAAGAGGTGGAGAAGCTTGTCTTGCAGCGGACCAGTGAGATGGAGCAGAGGCACAAAGAGGCACTCAATGCCCAGGCCCAGGTCCAAGCCGGCAAGGTGAAGGAGCTGGAGGCGGAGGACAAGCCCTGAAGCTGTCCCAGGAGAAGGACACGCTTAATAGCGCCCTGACAGAGGCGCAGGGCGCGGTCGTCAGCAAGGCCGGGGAGCTTTCCGAGGCTAACAACTCCATCCAGGACCTCAAGCTGAAGCTGGAGGCCTCGAGGGGATGCTGTCGAAGGCCAAAACCCGGGAGGGGACCCTGGCCAAGGAGTTGGAGGCGGAGAAGCTGCTGCAGAAGAACGAGGGCCTCAACTTTGTGGATCACGTGGAGGGCGAGAACCGCTGGCTCGAGCCCCTCGCCGCCGTTGCCAACCAGGCCGCCGCGCAGCTGGCCACCATGGGGATGTCGGACGTGAGGTACGTCCCGGAGCGGAGTGTGAGCGCCAATTGCAGCCTGACCATGTTCTTTGAGAAGGTCGTCGGCGCTTTGGAGCGGCTTCACGCCAACCGGGCGGCCTCACTGGCCGACGAGTCCCGGAGGCTTTGCCAGGGTGCCATGACCTAGGTCCTCACCAAGGTGGCGCACTGGTACCCCGACCTCGACTTCGACGCCGCGCTGGAGAGCTTCCCGGAGGGTACTGACCTCACGCCGCTCAGGGAGCGCATCAAGCCCATCATCAGCCGAGTCGGCGAAATTCAGAGGGTGGAGGCCAGCGCCGGGATTAGACACCCCGTTTTTTTATCGCCGTTGCAGGTTCACAACCAAGACAATCGCTATCTCTAGTTAGAACCGCAGCAACAATTCGATGTAATATAACTCTGCAGCACTTTTAGTATCATGCATGTTATTTTCCTGTTCGACTTTCCTTTTGTACGTCCACCCTACGTCAACTGGGTAGGCTTGTCGGCGCGTAAACCCGGGTCGGCGTCTTGGGGACGGATCCCCATTGGCCTGCCGGGTGTGCTTGCTGCCGGGCGAACCACCTTTCCGCCCTTAGCGCGGCCGCCCGAACTGTCGAGCTTGACTCAAGTCAGAGTCGGGAGCGTTGCCAAGTGTGGAAGGCTACCCCGCCACTCTCGACGCGGCCGCTTTGAGCTGTTGAGCGGACTCAAAACAGAACAAGGACATTGCCAATTGCAGGAGGGCCCCTTTGCGTGCAGGTTTCTCATACATAGGCAAGATCTTCGAGGATGATAACCTTATGTGTAAAAGGAAATAACTCAAGGCTCTGAATGACTTAACTTTTCTGTCACCGCGCTGGCGTCCTTCATGCTCGCAGGCGGCGCTCTCTTCTCCTGGCCGTCTCCTTCTTGGGAGCCATGGTGACGAAGAACTGCTAGGCTAACTACTAGACCAGATTCTCACAATTGCGCCCCCTACCTGGCGCGCCAAAGATATCGGGGGAACGACACCTATGGGATCACAAGAATCCCTACTACAGTTGCCGGGGCGCGGGGTTGCAAGAAGAGCAGGATCAGTAGTCGGCACAAGGATCGTTTACCCAGGTTCGGGCCGCGAGGATGCGTAAAACCCTAGTCCTGCTTTGGCGGGTGTATTTCAGAGAGTTCTTGAGCTCTCGAACTAGCTGCGGCGAGTGCGTGGTTCAAAAGAGTCGAATCCTTCTTCCGTATGCCATGGTCCTCCTTTTATAGTTGAAAGGGGCTGCCACAGTGGCACACAGGAGGTGGAAAGGCGCACGGTGCTATGAGCTTATCGCTCGTATTACAGGACAAGACTCATTTAATGCGTAGCTTAGGTGTCCTCTTGCTTTATCGGGGACGGGGGCGAGGCCCGTCCCGTCCGTCGCCGCTCCTCCTTGCTTCGACACGCGCCCTAGCCAGCGATGTGTGCGGCGCCATGTAGGCAGGCAGGCAGCTGAGGTGGCGCGGTGGTAGGGTCTTCACGAAGATCTGCATGCCGCCACGCAGGCGCCTGGTGAGTTGGCCTGGGAACTGCATGTCACCACGCAGGTGCCCGCCCAGCTGGTTTGGGCTGGCAGCTGCATGCGAACGGCGGTGGAGACTTGGTTGGTGCGGGCCTGGCAGTAGCCCTGCTGTCGTCTTTGGCGAGGGCCTTGTCGGGTGGCCCGGCAAGGGTCTTGCCGTGGTGCGCTGTCGTCCCTGGCAAGGATCTTGCCGGGGGTCTTGTGGTTCCCCTCCGCAAGGATCTTGCCGAGGATCGCTGTGTTCTAATCCTCATCTGATATTGAGTGTTTCTTTGTCTTCACAAAGATCTGCATGCCACCATAGAGGTGCCTCCCGAGCCCTGGCCCAACGTGATGTTGGAGACCGTGGGCTCAAGGGTGGCTCGCTCTGTTGGTGTGGGGCGAGCTGCCCCGGCAAGGGTCTTGCCGGGGGAAACTGCTCCGCCCCTCTGCCTCTTTGCTTTCTTGGCGTTGCTCTGGTTATCTTGGGCTTCGGTCTTACCTTGGCTCACCTCCCCTTCTTTGCTTGGTGTGACCGTGGGCGCGGCTCCGACTACCCATGCATAGGTAAAGGGGTACAAGAGTGTGCCCCTTCTTTTGTACACCGACATATCTTGAGAGAAGCCACTAGTGAAACCTATGGCCCCGGGGTCTTTTTTCCATCATATTAATCTTCTGTCAACTAGCTATTTCTGTCGCCATTTATTTTGCAATCTTTACTTTTAATCTTTATCATAAAAATACCAAAAATATTATCTTATCATCTCTATCAGATCTCACTTTTGCAAGTGGCCGTGAAGGGATTGACAACCCCTTTATCGCGTTAGTTGGAAGGTTCTTATTTATTTGTGTAGGTACGAGGGACTTGCGTGTGGCCTCCTACTGGATTGATACCTTGGTTCTTAAAAACTGAGGGAAATACTTACGCTAGTTTGCTGCATCACCCTTTCCTCTTCAAGGGAAAACCAACGCATGCTCAAGAGGTAGCACATACCTAGTTCAATCTCGTTACCGACAAGTCTCTTTAGTCGTTCCATAATGCATCATCTCGTAACTAACTCATTAGTCATATTGCTTGCAAGGCTTATAGTGATGTGCATAACCGAGAGGGCCCAGAGATACCTCTCCGACAATCGGAGTGACAAATCCTAATCTCGATCTATGCCAACTCAACAAACACCTTCAGAGACATCTATAGAGCATCTTTATAATCACCCAGTTACGTTGTGACATTTGATAGCACACAAGGTGTTCCTCTGGTATTCGGGAGTTGCATAATCTCATAGTCAGTGGGACATGTATAAGTCATGAAGAAAACAATAGCAATAAAACTTAACGATCATAATGCCAAGCTAACGGATGGGTCTTGTCCATCACATCATTCTCTAATGATGTGATCCCGTTCATCAAATGACAACACATGTCTATGGTCAGGAAACTTAACCACCTTTGATTAACGAGCTAGTCCAGTAGAGACATACTAGGGACACTTTGTTTTGTCTATGTATTCACACATGTATCAAGTTTCCGGTTAATACAATTCTAGCATGAATAATAAACATTTATCATGATATAAGGAAATATAAATAACAACTTTATTATTGCCTCTAGGGCATATTTCCTTCAGTCTCCCACTTGCACTAGAGTCAATATTCTAGTTCACAGCGCCATGTGATTTAACACCAATAGTTTACATCACCATCTGACTAATACCCAAAGGGTTTTACTAAAGTCAATAATCTAGTTCACATCGCTATGTGATTAACACCCAAAGAGTACTAAGGTGTGATCATGTTTTGCTTATGAGATAAGCTTAGTCAATGGGTCTGTCACATTCAGAGCAGTTTGTATTTTGCAAATTTTCTATATCTACAATGATCTGCATGGAGCTACTCTAGCTAACTTCTCCCACTTTCAATATGCACCCAGATTGAGATTCAGAGTCATCCGGATCGGTGTAAAAGCTTGCATCGGCGTAACTCTTTACGATGAACTCTTTATCACCTCCATAACCGAGAAATATCTCCTTAGTCTTCTAAGGATAATTTTGACCGCTGTCAAGTGATCCACTCCTGGATCAGTATCGTACCCCCTTGCCAAACTCATGGCAAGGTACACAAAAAGGTTTGGTACAGAACATAGCATACTTTATAGAACCTATGGCTGAGGCATAGGGAATGACTTTCATTCTCTTTCTATTTTCTGCCGTGGTCGTGTTTTGAGTTTTACTCAACTTTACACCTTGGAACACAGGCAAGAACTCCTTTGATTGTTCCATTTTGAACTACTTCAAAATCTTGTCAATGTATGTACTCATTGAAAAAACTTATCAAGTGTCTTGTTCTATCTCTATAGATATTGATGCTCAATATGTAAGCAGCTTCACCGAGGTCTTTCTTTGAAAAACTCTTTTCAAACACTCCTTTATGCTTTCCAGAAAAATTCTACATTATTTCTGATCAACAATGTGTCATTCACATATACTTATCAGAAATGTTGTAGTGCTCCCACTCACTTTCTTGTAAGTACAGGCTTCACCGCAAGTCTGTATAAAACTGTATGCTTTGATTAACTTATCAAAGCGTATATTCCAACTCCGAGATGCTTGCACCAGTCCATAGATGGATCGCTGGAGCTTGCACATTTTGTGTAACACCCCGCATGTAACTTGCCATATTTGTAACTCCGACTCTTGCCATTTCCGGCTATGTGTTATGATATTCCCTCCGTGGTCGGGTTTTGTCTTTCGTTTTGCATTTTGTCATGTCATGCATTTTCATATCATGTCATCATGCGCATTGCATTTGCATACGTGTTCGTCTCATGCATCCGAGCATTTTCCCCGTTGTCCGTTTTGCAATCCGGCGCTCCTATCTCCCCCGGTGCACCCCTTTCGTTTTCTTTCGTGTGCGGGTGTCAAACTTTCTCGGAATGGACCGAGGCTTGTCAAGTGGCCTTATTACACCACCCGGAGACTACCGGTCAAGTTTCCTTCCATTTGGAGGTCGTTTGGTACTCCAACGGTTAACCGGGCATCCGCAATGTCCATTTGAGTGTCCAGCAAAACCCCCCTAAAAACCAGCCCAAAACCCACCAAACTCTCTTCCATGCTCTATGTCGTTCGATCACGATTGTGTGGGCGAAAACCGCACCTCATTTGGAGCCTCCTAGCTCCCTCTACCTATAAACATGTGAGCATCCCGAAATAACATTCGCAGTCCCCGAAACCCTAAAAATCTCCTCTCCGCGGGCGGACGCGTCCAGCGCCGCCGGACGAAATCGCCACCGCCCCGCAGCCAATCCGGATCCGACACGTGTCGTCGCCGCCTCTTTCCCGCCGCCGGCCCGGAGAGCCCGTACGGGGCCCTCCCGGCCCAGATCCGCTGCCGCCCGAGCCCGCAGGTCAGCCCGCCGGCGCCGCCCTCGCCCGGCGACCGCCGCCCGCAGGCGCGCCTCTCCATCCGCCGGCGACCTCGGCCCCGCCGCCCGGCGGCCGCTGCCTCCGCCGGCGCGCATCCGCCTCCCGCCGCCGGCGCCGCCCCTCTGCCCCGCGCCGCCGTCCTCGCCTCCCCTCCGACCGGCCACCGCCTCCTTCTTCCTCCCGTCGCCGGCAACTGCCATCGAGGCCGGCCCGATCCGATCTGGTAGTTCCCTGTAGCGTTGACTTTCTCGCCCCCCCTAATTTTCTCCAAGTCATGATTTTCCTACAGCAAGAGCTTATGTTCCTCAGTGCGTAACTCCTTCCACGCAGCTCTGATTCACGCGTGTAATATGTAAAATTGTTCGTCTCGCGATGCTCTACATTTTGTTCAATTGCACCATGTTCATTAGAGGTCATCTTGATGCCCAAATCTCTGTTGGAAGAGGGCTAGTTGCTGTTATCTGCTGGTTCTTAGCAGAACTTGGAGATTTGTCATTTTTGTATCTTTAAATCTGTGCATCTTATGGGCATGAGCTCTACATGTGTTTGAAATATGCCATGCCATCTATCCAAGGGTGTATGCCATGTATTTTTTTTGATCTCTGTGGTGACTAGCACAAGCATGCAAACTAGGCCCCGTAATGTTTCTGATTTCAGGGACTTAGTGATTTCTCTAAGTTTTTGTCTGCTGTTATTTTGTTGCCATGTAAACTTGATGCTACAGAGAGATCCATGCATATTTTCGAGATGTTCAGTAAGGATGTTTTGTAGCTATAGTTGTAATTGATCCATTCCTGCAATTATTTGCAATTATGGAGTGCCATAGCATGACTCAATCTTGCTCTACTTTTGCTATAAAATATTTCTGGCAGATTTTTAACATGATATGCAATTTTGCCAAGCTTATTGTAGTTGATCCATGCATGCTATGCTCTTGTTATTTCCATTTATAGCTTCATAAACATGCCATCTTGCTGTAGGTATGCTTGTTTTGTCATGCACTGCCTTGTGGTGAGTGCATCAAGCTCACAAACATGTCCTCATATTATTGTTTCTGCCATGCTCTATTTTCTGCCAAGTCTGAAACCTGATAACGAAACTTGCTATGTTTACATGCTTGCCATCATATCTTCTGTTCCTTTTTGGCTTATGGTCAGTAAGGGACTTTTCTCATATGCCTTTAGTAGAACACTGCCATGCCTTGTTTTTCTATGTTAAGTTCCTGTAGCATGTTGATTTCGTGCTCTGAACATTGCTACCTGATGCTGTTTTCTGCCATGTCCAGTTTTTCACTAAGTCTGTGAACCTGTTATCTTTTGCACTTTTGCCATGCTTGTTTGAGCTTGTTATGTTGTGATCTAGCCGTAGCTCAGTGTTCATCTTTTGTCAAGAATCTCCTGTAGTTTACTGCCATGTGCTTTTTTGCTATGTTGGAGTGCTTTAGCATTGTTGTTTGTTGCATTTTAAGTGCTATCATGCTGTTAATCGCAGGTTCGTTTCATTTTTGTTTTGCTTGCCATTTGCAAACCGTGCATCCGTTTCCGGTGATCTTTATATCGATTTCGACCGAAATCACCTCACCTTTCCAGTGGCATGCTTGGTTTGCCAAGTTAATGCCATGTTCATCATTTTCCTTCCGGAGCACGCATATGCACCGCATATCATATCTTGCATACCATACATGTTTTGCATCATCTTGCTTGTGCATTTCTCGTGGTTGATTGTGGTTCCGTTTGCTTGTGTTCTTGTGTTGGGTAGAGCCGGGAGACAAGTTCGTGAACGAGGAACCTGTTGAGTACGCTTACGAGGATCAAGCTTTCGACAACTCTGAGAACCTTGCAGGCAAGATGACCACCCCTCGAAATCACTTCTATCTTTGCTTTGCTAGTTGTTCGCTCTATTGCCATGCTACGCTACCTATCACTTGCTATATCATGTCTCCCATTTTGCCATGTCAGCCTCTAACCATCCTTTCCTAGCAAACCGTTGTTTGGGTATGTTACCGCTTTTGCTCAGCCCCTCTTATAGCGTTGCTAGTTGCAGGTGAAGTTGAAGTTTGTTCCATATCGGAACATGGATATGTTGGGATATCACAATATCTCTTATTTAATTAATGCATCTATATATATTTGGTAAAGGGTGGAAGGCTCGGCCTTATGCCTGGTGTTTTGTTCCACTCTTGCCGCCCTAGTTACTGATATACCGGGATTATGTTCCTTGAGTTTGCGTTCCTTACGCGGTCGGGTGATTTATGGGACCCCCTTGACAGTTCGCCTTGAATAAAACTCCTCCAGCAAGGCCCAACTTTGGTTTTACCATTTGCCGCCTAAGCCTTTTCCCCCGGGTTTTCGCGAGCCCGAGGGTCATCTTTATTTAAACCCCGGGCCAGTGTTCCTCTGAGTGCTGGTCCAAACTAGAGCCACTTGCAGCGCCACCTTGGGGAAACTCGAGGATTGGTTTTAGCTGTACATAGTGTTCATCCGGTGTGCCCTGAGAACGAGATATGTGCAGCTCTTATCGGGATTTGTCGGCACATTGTCTTGTTTTACCATTGTCGAAATGTCTTGTAAACCGGGATTCCGAGTCTGATCGGGTCTTTCCGGGAGAAGGTTTATCCTTCGTTGACCGTGAGAGCTTATGATGGGCTAAGTTGGGACACCCCTGCAGGGTTTTATCTTTCGAAAGCCGTGCCCGCGGTTATGAGGCAGATGGGAATTTGTTAATGTCCGGTTGTAGAGAACTTGTCGCTTGACCCAATTAAAATGCATCAACTACGTGTGTAGCCGTGATGGTCTCTTCTCGGCAGAGTCCGGGAAGTGAACACGGTCTGTGTTATGTATGACGTAAGTAGGAGTTCAGGATCACTTCTTGGTCATTGCTAGAAGACGACCGTTCCATTGCTTCTCTTCTCGCTCTCTTTTGCGTATGTTAGCCACCATATATGCTTATTGCCGCTGCAGCTCCACCTCATTACACCATCCTTTCCTATTAGCTTAAATAGTCTTGATCTCGCGGGTGTGAGATTGCTGAGTCCTCGTGACTCACAGATTCTACCAAAACAGTTGCAGGTGCCGACGATGCCAGTGCAGATGATGGGGTCGATCTCAAGTGGGAGTTCGACGAGGAACGTGGTCGTTACTATGTGTCTTTTCCTGATGATCAGTAGTGGAGCCCAGTTGGGACGATCGGGGATCTAGCATTTGGGGTTGTCTTATTTTCATCTGGATCTTGACCGTAGCCGGTCTATATGTTTGTATTTCTGATGATGTATGGATAATATTTATGTATTGTGTGAAGTGGCGATTGTAAGCCAACTCTTTATCCCATTCTTGTTCATTACATGGGATTGTGTGAAGATGACCCTTCTTGCGACAAAACCACTATGCGGTTATGCCTCTAAGTCGTGCCTCGACACGTGGGAGATATAGCCGCATCGTGGGCGTTACATTTTGCTAGCACCTTTGGGATTGACAAAACCTTCTGGTTGTATCATATACAACTCTTATTTAATAAATCCATTAAGGAATGTAGTTTTGATATCCATTTTTCAGATTTCATAAAATGTGGCAATTGCTAACATGATTCGGACAGACTTTAAGCATCGATACGAGTGAGAAAATCTCATCCTAGTCAACATCTTGAATTTGTCAAAAACCCTTTTCGACAAGTCGAGCTTTGTAGATAGTAACACTACTATCAGCGTCCGTCTTCCTCTTGAAGATCCATTTATTATCAATGGCTTGCCGATCATCGGGCAAGTCCACCAAAGTCCACACTTTGTTCCCATACATGGATTCTATCTCAGATTTCATGGCCTCAAGCCATCTATCGGAATCTGGGCTCATCATCGCCTCCTCATACTTCGTAGGTTCATCATGGTCTAGCAACATGACTTCCAGAATAGGATTACCGTACCACTCTGGTGCGGATCGTACTCTGGTTGACCTACGAGGTTTGGTAGTAACTTGATCTGAAGTTTCATGATCATCATCATTAACTTCCTCACTAATTGGTGTAGGCATCACCGGGACTAATTTCAGTGATGAGCTACTTTCCAATTTGAGAGAAGGTATAATTACCTCATCAAGTTCTACTTTCCTCCCACTCACTTCTTTTGAGAGAAACTCCTTCTCTAGAAAGGATCCATTCTTAGCAACAAAGATCTTGCCTTCGGATCTGTGATAGAAGGTGTACCCAACAGTTTCTTTTGGGTATCCTATGAAGACGCACTTCTCCGATTTAGGTTTGAGCTTATCAGGCTGAAACTTTTTGACATAAGCATCGCAACCCCAAACTATAAGAAATGACAGCTTAGCTTTCTTGCTAAACCATAGTTCATATGGTGTCGTCTCAACGGATTTTTATACGGTGCCCTATTTAACGTGAATGCAGCTGTCTCTAATGCATAACCCCAAAATGATAGTGGTAAATCGGTAAGAGACATCATATATCGCACCATATCTAATAAAGTACGGTTACGACGTTTGGACATACCATTACGCTGTGGTGTTCCAGGTGGCATGAGTTGCGAAACTATTCCACTTTGTTTGAAATGAAGGCCAAACTCATAACTCAAATATTCGCCTCCGCGATCAGATCATAGAAACTTTATTTTCTTTTTACGATGATTCTCAACTTCACTCTGAAATTCTTTGAACTTTTCAAATGTTTCAGACTTGTGTTTCATTAAGTAGATATACCCGTATCTGCTCAAATCATCTGTGAAGGTCAGAAAATAACGATACCCGCCGCGAGCCTCAATACTCATCGGACCGCATACATCGGTATGTATTATTTACAATAAGTCAGTGGCTCGCTCCATTGTTCCGGAGAACGGAGTCTTAGTCATCTTTCCCATGAAGCATGGTTCGCAAGCGTCAAGTGATTCATAATCAAGTGATTCCAAAAGCCCACCAGCATGGAGTTTCTTCATGCGCTTTACACCAATATGACCTAAAAGGCAGTGCCACAAATAAGTTGCACTATCATTATCAACTTTGCATCTTTTGGCATCAATATTATGAATATGTGTATCACTACGATCGAGATTCAATAAACCATTCACCTTTGGTATATGACCACAGAAGGTTTTATTCATGTAAACAGAATAACAATTATTCTTTGACTTAAATGAATAACCATATTGCAATAAACATGATCCAATCATATTATGCTCAACGCAAACACCAAATAACATTTATTTTAGGTTCAACACTAATCCTGAAGGTAAAGGGAGTGTGCGATGGTGCCAGGACCCCGATCCTAAGTCACACCGATCTAGCATGTAACTGTCAGGACCCCGATTCCAAGTCACACCGATCTAGCCTGTAACACCTCATATCACATTGCGGCCTCACGCACGGTACTCCCACGGGTGTTGCCTTACCATGGCCCGGGACCGTTTGCGCCTTTTGGCTCACGTATATGACAATGTCGCTAGCATCCATATGACAGAGAACCCGGGCCGACATGGCTAGTCGTGAACCCAAAGCGGCACTAACGTATGGGGACAGGCATACATGAATCAACATCGAACGTGTCGGTCAGCAGCGTGTGAGTCCGGGCTGTAGCACTGGGCTAACAGGACTCCGGGAACCCGGGCTGTAGCAGGCTAGGCAGGACTCCGGATGTCACCGCGTGACATTTCCCCGAAGGGACAGACACAGGAACGATATGACTCACATGCCGGCCAGTCAAGTGTCCAGAGCAGTAGTGCTGGGCTAGCAGGACTCCGGTGAACCGGGCTGTAGCGGACTACTATGGCTCAAGGAGGCACCAGACTACATTTCCCCATAAGAGAGGCTGCTAAAGATAGACAACTAGATTGTCGGATCCCACACATACCAAGCATTTCAAACATACACACAATATGCTCGATATGCGCAAATACAACATGGCATCACAACAAAACTCTACAACTCAAGTACTTTATTTAAGGGGCTCCGGAGAGCCTTACATAACTTGTTCATACAGATAGGGGTCGCATGACCCGACACTCAAGTCATACAGTCATACAAGCACATGCGGAAGCAAACTGTCTGGGTACAGACACTAGAAAGAAAGAAGGCTTGACGAAGCCTGTCTATCTACATAGGCCCTTCACAAGCCTAGATCACCACCTGGGTGGCAAGTCACTCGTCGTCGTCGAGTTCTACGTAGAACCCGTCAGAAGGGGCGGTGTTGTCGTCTGAAAACAGTAATTAAAGCAACATGAGTACAAAGGTACTCAGCAAGTCTTACAACAGATCCTATTATACATGCTCATTCTCAAGAAGGTAGTGGGGTTATTGCAGCAAGCCAGCTTTGACTCTTGGCTAAGCTATCCTACGATACACCACTTGTGAAATAGTTTTCGCACACGAGTCCACTAATCACCAACTCAATACTCCACCGTGGATCCTCCCTCGTCATCCAACGAGAGGGCCATCCACGGTACTCACACTTATCTTGAAGCTTTTAGTAGTATCCATTTACTTGTCTATGAACTGCATAAGCGACCAAGTAGTCCTTTACCGCGGACGCGGCTATTCGAATAGTTTCATACCCTGCAGGGGTGTACTTCGTCACACACGCTCTCACCACTTATCGTCGCTACACGACGTGTACTCGGCAACCTTCAAGCGGAAGCCCAACGTGGGTGTCGGCCACAGCCTACCTAAACACTCGAGTCTCTAGTCCAGGTTTATCGCCTATTCGGGTTCCATCCGCAGGGAGTCCGGCCGAGGTTTCCACATACGGCCCCGAGCGATGTGTGCAGGGTTCCCGGTCACCAAACGGGCGACTCGGTACACCGGGCCACGAGCCTACCGCATCACAGCCCACCCCTTGGTCAGCGCTGTCCACGGCCTCCAGCTTACTACAAACACCAGAAACTACGTGCAACTCCTGGACAGAGGACAAGGGTGAATAAGAAGCCGAGGGGGTCCATTGGTTTCGGGCCCAATGTGTGGTAGTAGCTGAATCTTAAATCACGCATACAGATCTCAGTTCTTAGGGACGGTCTCAATGAAACAACCCACCATGTACTCCTACATGGCCTCCCATCGATACCTTTACCAAATCGTATTCAACACTTTACTCTCCTTACCGACACACGCACTTTCACTCTAGTTCATCACCCTGATGAGCCAGACCTGACACAACTCTAAGCGTAGCAAGCATAGCATTGTAGGAACACAACATGGCTCAATCAACTCCTACACATGCTAGTGGGTTTCATCTAGTTACTGTGGCAATGACAGGTCATGCAAAGGAAAGTGGGTTCAACTACCGCAACACACAGCAGTTTGAATCGCGTTGTCTTAATGCAGTAAACGAGAGCAGAAGCGAGAAGATGGGTTTGTATCGAAATGATCAATGGGTTGCTTGCCTGACAGAGTGGTGGTGGGATACTGCCCTTCAGTTGGATACCCGTGAATATCCTCGGAGGCAGGACCTACCACGATGAGCATACCGAAGCACAATCAACACCAAGCAAGTGCAACAATATGATGCATGCATGAGACATGGCAAAATGGATGTATTGGGCTAATGCAACTAAAGCCAGAAAGGTTTGCACTAATTTGAATCAAAGATTCAAATTCCAAGTTCATAAATGGCCCATATTAATGCCTTATCTTGTTCTGTATAAAACAGTAGGTTAACTTGCTTAATCATGCATGAAACCAGTACAGATGGATAGAATGGATTTTTCTGATCATTTTTCATATATAAATCTTTTCATTCTGAGCTATAGATTATTTTCTATGATTTTTTGAAGTTTGTGATAATTTCTGGAATTTCCAACATAAGAATAATTCCAGTAAATGTTTTATTGCGTCAGCCTGACGTCAGTGTGACGTCAGCGGGTCAGCGGGGTCGTCCAGGTCAAACCTGACGGGTGGGTCCCCTGTGTCAGTGTCACGGTTAGGTAATTAGTTGATTAGGGTTAGTTTTAACTTTAACCCAGATTTAATTAGCAGGCGGGCCCCACTTGTCAGTGACCCTGGGGGGGGTCAAACCACGTTGACTCGCCGGCGTTTAGCCGCCGGCGACGTCCAGACGCGGCGGTGGAGTGCGGGATCCCCCTCCGGCGACCAAAAGGACGGCGGAGAGTACCTACGTGTAGCTGGGGGCGAACCGCGTCGACTGGTGGTGGTAGTGAAGCTCGGGGTCGCCGGAATCGACGCCGGCGACGAGCCGTGCGGCTGCCGGAGTACGGGCGTGGTTGAAACCGTAGCTAGAGAGCACGGCGAGGGACATGCGATGGCGCTACGGGTTCCTGGCGTTGCGGTGAAGCTAATGGCTACGGTGGTGTGGCCGTTGGATGGCCGGAGCCTTGTCGGCGACGAGCTCGTGCAGCGGCGCGTTCGGGTGAACTTCGTGCGGTAGCTACAGAGCTCGAGAGAGAGAGAGGAGAGGACGGGAAGGTGGCCATGCTCACGGCGGTTGCGACGGAGCAGACGGCGGGGTCGGAGACGAGCTGTAGCAGTGGCGACGGCGGAGGGGATCTCCGACGGGGAGCGGCGAAGGCGAGGTAGGTGGCGGAGCTTCGGGGCAAACGAGCGCTCGGGGCTCGGCTTGCTCGAAGGAGTGGGCGACGGCGGTGCTGTAGGACACGTTAGTACGGCGCGAGGTCGACGGTGGCCGCGGTTACTCCGGTGAGGTGGCTGCGGCGGCGTCGGCCATGGTGGGGAAAGGGCGAGGGAGAGGCGATGGGGGAGAGTGACGATGTCCAGGGGCTCGGGGCGCGTCGAGGAAGGTCGTCCAGCTCGTCCGCGGCGAGGGCGGCAAGCAGCTGGCGCGGTGGCGAGCTCGCGCTCGCCGCGTCACCTGTCTGCCTGCTCTGGCGAGAGCAAGCAGCTCACTGGCGCGGGCCAGCACAGTGCTGGGCCGCCAGGTGGGCTGCCAGGTAAGTTTCTGCTTTCTGTTTTCTTTTCTCTTTTTATTTATTTATTTCTGTACTGTGTTTTGAAATAGTAAAAATACTATTTCATTTGAAAAAATCCTGGAAATATTCTGAGGCACCTTTGAGATTATTCCCAACAGCCTAAAAATACCTTCAAGATTATTTGGACATTTAAAAATATTTATAGCATTTAAAATGCCCAAATGCAAATACTTATGGCTTGTGCAAAAATCCAAGATGGCCTCCAAAAATATGAAACCATTTTTGGCAGAGGTTTTAGCCAAGACCAAAGGTGGTGAACATTTATGGAGGGCATTTCAGGTTCATTGGAAATTTTTTAGTAAACCCTAGTTGTTCCAGGGGGGGTGCTGGGGGTTTCTGGCATTCCCATTTCAGGTTTCTGTGAAATATAGGCATGATGCAACACTCTGATGCATGAACTAACTAGGATGTGACAGTAACACATCATATCACTTTGTGGCCTCACGCACGGTATTCCCACGGGTGCCACCTTACCTGGCCCGGGACCGTTTGCGCCTTTTGGCTCACGTATATGATAGTATCGCTAGCATCCATATGACAGAGAACCCGGGCCGACATGACTAGTCGTGGATCCAAAGTGGCACTAACTTACAGGGACATGCATACATGACCCAGCAATGAACGTGTCGATCAGCAGCGAGTGAATCTGGGCTGTAACAAGCTAACAGGACTCCGGTAGACACCGCGTGATATTTCCCCGAAGGGACAGACACAGGAACGAAGAAGGACACACGCCGGCCAGCCTAAGTGTTCCGGAGCAGTAGCAAGCTACCATGGCTCGGTGGAAGCACTAGGAGACATTTCCCCATAAGAGTGGCTACCAAGAATAAACAACTAGGTGTCGGATCCCACACATAGCAATACACGTCACACGTATGCATAACATGCAAGTATGTGATGTACAACATGGCATCACAACATAACTCAATAACTCATATAGATAAAGGCCCAGAAGAGCCACATAGCATTTATTACA
The DNA here is from genome assembly GCF_018294505.1 of Triticum aestivum. Classification (NCBI taxonomy): domain Eukaryota; kingdom Viridiplantae; phylum Streptophyta; class Magnoliopsida; order Poales; family Poaceae; genus Triticum; species Triticum aestivum. The sequence goes on from NC_057805.1 coordinate 59,111,623, forward strand.
AACAGGGGTCACATGACCCATCATTCAGAGCATACAAGCAACGGAAGCATAACATGTCTGAGTACAGACAACTACAAATGGAAAAGGCTAAGAAGCCTGACTATCTACAAGACCCTTCCAAGGGTACAAGATCGTAGCTGAGGTAACAAGCTACTTGTCGAAGTCCACGAGGAACTACTAGTGAGACCGAGGTCTCCTCTGCAAAACGTAAATAAAGCAAACGTGAGTACAAAGGTACTCAGCAAGACTTACATCAGATCCTATCATACATGCATTAGTATCAAGAAGGCAATGTGGGGTTTGGCTGCAGCAAGCCAGCTTTGACTCAGTGGCTATCCTGTTCTACGACTACAAGTAACTTATTTGAGGTGAGCAAGCGCACACGAGTCCACTAATCACCACATCAATACACTACTATGGATTCATTCCCGTCTCCCTATGAGAAGGCCATCCATAGCACTCACACTTGTCTTGAGCATTTTAGAGTATCCACTTCAAGTTGTCTATGTACCACGTAAGCACCCAAGAAGTCCATAACCGAGGACGCGGCTATTCGAATAGATCATGATAACCCTGCAGGGGTGTACTTCTTCACACACGCTCTCACCACTTATCACCATGTACACGTAGTGTATCTCGACAACCTTCAAGCGGAAGCCTGGCAAGGGTGTCGGCCACAACTTGACTAACCACACAAGACTCTAGTCCAGGTTTATCGCCTATTCGGGTTCCATCCGCAAGGAGATCTGGCCGGGGTTTCGCTCACGACCCCAAATGATGTGTGCAGGGTTCCCAAGCCCACCAAACAGGTGCCACTTGGTACACCAGGCCACGGTGCCTAGTCTGTCCCAAGTCCACCCTGCCGGGTGCCACTTGGTAGAAAAATAACACTACCTACAAACACCAGAAACTAGTTGCGACTCCTGGACAGAGATCAAGTGAGTTAATAAGTCGAGAGGGGTCGAGTTACCGGAAACCAATGTGTGGGAGTAGCTAGTCATTGGACAACATACACAGAACTCAGTTCTTAAGGACGGTTCCAGTGAGACAACCCACCATGTACTCCTACATGGCCTCTCACCGCTACCTTTACCTAATCGTGTTCACACACTTAACTCTCAGCACCAAAACATATCGTAACACTCCAATTCATTCCCAATGAATCAGACCAGACACAACTCTAAACAATAGCAGGCATGGCATGGTAGGAACACAACATGGCTCAATCAACTCCTACACATGCTAGTGGGTTTCAACTATTTACTGTGGCAATGACAGGTCATGCAGAGGAATGGTTCAACTACCGTACCAAAAAGTAGCAGTTGAATCGTTGTTGTCCTAATGCAATAAAAGAGAGCAGGAGCGAGAGAGTGGGATTGTATCGGAATGGACAAGGGAGTTTTGTTTGCCTGGTAGATCAACAGGGGAGGACTGCTCCTCTGACAGGTACTCTGGAACGGTCTCCGGAGCAGGACCTATCAAGAAGGACGGTGTCGGCAATCAATACACAAGCATATGCAACAATATGATGCATGAACATGGCATGAAGATGTGATGTGGTTTGTGCTAATGCATCTAGAATTCTAATTGAATGAAGTCCATTTGAACCAGGGTTCAAATGCAACTCCAAATTGAACATTTATAAATGCCATTCATGTGTTTTCACCTATACAGCAGGTTTAGGTTGGTTTGTCATGCATGAAACTGGTACAGATGGATAGATTGAATTTTTGAAGCTACGGTTGAATTTATATGAATTTTTGAAGTTTTGCTAATTTTCTGGAATTTCCAAAATAGAAATAATCCAGAAAATCATTTACTGCGTCAGCACAGCGTCATGCCTGCGTCAGCAGGTCAACAGCGCTGACCAGGTCAAACCTGACGTGTGGGGTCCACACGTCAGTGACACAGTTAGTTAACAGGGGGTTAATTAGCCTAACTCAAAATTAGGGGGCGCCGGGGCCCATCTGTCATTGACCTAGAGGGTCATTAGGTTAGTGCTAACTGGGGTTTGACCGGCGTTACGCCACCAGCGAGGCCGAACGCGGCGGAGCGCGTCGGGATCGTCGCTCCGGCGACCATTTGGGCGGCGGAGGCCACAGGCAAGGAGCCGGGGCTCATCCGCGTCGCTTGGAGCAAGCGAGAGGGGTGAGCGTGTGGGTTGCCTGAGCCGGCCGGAGCACGGTCAGGTGCGAGCGTGGTGCTGCAGTGCACGGCAGGAGCTGCGGGCGGCGGCGTTGGCCTTCTGGGAGGCTGCTGAGCGCGGTGGCATGCGCGGGCGCGAGCTACGGTGGCTAGAGCAACGACGGCGACATGGCCGGCGGCGGTGAGGTCTCGGCCTCGGCGGCTGACCTAGCTACGGCGCGCGAACGATGAAACGGAGAGGGGGGAACGATGACAGGGCTCACAGCGGATCCGGCGGAGGCGTCATCGAACTCGGCGGAGGTCCAACACGGGCGGAACAGCGACGGCGATCTCGGGCGGCCAGCGATGAAGAAGACGGCGGTGACGGCTCCACGGGGCGTCCGGCGTCTCGTGGCTTGACGAATAGGTAGCAGGCGACGTGGCGGAGCTCGCAAGCACGACGGGCGGTCGAGGGGACGGCGGAGAGCGCGTGGCAGCAAACGGCGACAACGGTGGCGCTCGGTCTCGGGAGAGAGGGAGCAGCAGAGGAGGGGATGAGCACTGGGGGAGAGTGAGAGGGGCCGGGGGCTGCATGGCGCTCGTAGAGGCCTCCAGCAGCAGCGGCAAGCAGAAGCTGGCCGAGCGCGTGCGCGCGCCGCGGCCACACGCCCTCCTGCCTACTGGCAGGAGGTTAGGGGTGACTGGCGCCTGGGCCTCGTGGGCTGGCAGTCCACTGGGCCGGCCAGGTAAGTCCAGGTAGTTCCTCCCTTTCTATTTTTATTTCTGTTTTCTATTTCTGACATTTGTTTTAGTTTGGTTTTGAACCAAATTAATTTTTCCGCTTCTGATAATTTTTGTAGGGACTAAATGAAAAATTCCAAAGCCCCTCACAAATTTCCAAAATTATTGGACATATATAAAATATATAACATATATATATATCCAATGCAAATAATTATTGCATTAGTTCCAAATGCCCAAAATAAATATTTATGAGCTCCCAAAATTATTGGTTTGAATTTTACCTCTGACCAATATTTTCATAGAGAAACATGAAAATTTTCTGGGACCTATTTGGAGCAATTTTTATCTTGGTCATTTCCAGAAATGATTTCTGAGGCTTTCACATATCCCCAATTGAAATTTAAATCGAATTTAGACATGATGCAAACATGAAGGCTAGCCTAGGTCATACCAGAACTAGGGATGTGACAACTCGCCCCCACTCAGAAGAATCTCGTCCCGAGATTCAGGAGTTGGCGGAAAGAAAGTGGGGTACTCAAGTCGAAGACGATCTTCTCGCTCCCAGGTAGCTTCTCTCTCGGAATGATGAGACCACTGAACCTTGAGAAACTTGATGCTCCCGCGTCGGGTGACACCCTCTGCTTGATCAAGAATGCGAACAGGGTACTCTCGATATGTGAGGTTATCTTGGAGATCAAGCGTTTCGTGGTCCACTCCGCGGATGGGATCCGATAAGCAACGCCTGAGTTGAGAGACATGGAAGACATCATGAACTCGGGAAAGATGTGGGGGTAGTTCCAACTGGTAGGCAACTTCTCCTCGTTTAGCGACAATGCGAAAAGGAGCAATGTAACGAGGAGCCAACTTGCCCTTGATACCGAAATGATGGGTACCCTTCAAAGGAGTAACCCGGAGGTAAGCCTTGTTGCCAACTTCATAAGCCACTTCCTTATGACGACGGTCATACTGGCTCTTTTGACGAGATTGGGCTGTTTTCAAATTCTCACGAATGACGCGAACTTGCTCTTCTGCCACCTGGATCATATCCGGTCCAAAGAATTGTCTTTCACCGGTTTCTGACCAGTTCAAAGGTGTTCGACATCTTCGTCCATAGAGAATCTCAAAAGGAGCTTTCTTTAGACTAGATTGGTAGTTGTTGTTATAAGCAAACTCGGCGAAAGGAAGGCACTTCTCCCAATCCTTACCGAATGAGATAACGCAAGCTCTAAGCATGTCTTCGAGGATCTGGTTGACCCTTTCCACCTGACCACTTGACTGATGGTGGAAAGCGGTACTGAAGGAAAGATGGGTTCCCATGGCAGTCTGGAAACTCTCCCAGAAATGAGAAGTGAAAAGACTACCACGGTCTGAATTGGTCTCTAGTGGGACACCATGTAGTGACACTATTCGAGAAATATATAAGTCAGCGAGCTGACTAGCTAGCAGTGATACTCTCTCGAACAGGTAGGAAGTGAGCCACTTTGGAAAGACGATCAATGACTACGAAGATAGCATTATTCCCTCTCTTGGTCCTGGGAAAGCCGGTGATGAATTCCATACCAACTTTATCCCATTTCCACTTAGGAATAGATAGAGGCTGAAGGGTGCCAACAGGTCTCTGATGTTCTGCCTTAACGCAACGACAAACGTCACAATTAGCAATGAACTCAGCAATTTCTCTCTTCATCCTAGTCCACCAGAACCTCTGGCGTAAGTCCTGATACATCTTAGTACTACCGGGATGAATCGTGAGAGGAGATTCATGAGCCTCCTTAAGGATCAGTAGCCAAAGATGCTGCTTCTTGGGGACCACCAGGCGGTTCCCGAAGAAAACAACACCTCGATCATCTATAGAGAAACTACCAGCAATACCCTTGGCAATGTTTCTCTTGATCTGGGTAATCCCCGTATCATGCTTCTGGGCTTCTATGATATGATCCATAAGAGTAGGCTTTGCCACCAAGGTAGAAAGGAATCCTTGAGGAGCAATGTGAAGGTTAAGCTTACATAATTCCTCATGGAGAAGTGGTTGGCCCTGTTGCAACATGAGATTGTTGCAATAGGACTTACGACTTAGTGCATCAGCCATGACATCGGCTTTTCCTGGGGTGTAAGTAATCCCTAAATCGTCATCTGAGATCAACTCCAACCAACGTCTTTGCCTAAGGTTCAAATCTGGTTGGGTGAAGATATACTTGAGACTCTGGTGATCGGTGTAGATCTCGCAACGTTTACCAAGAAGGTAATGTCGCCATGTCTTAAGTGCATAGACTACGGCTGCAAGCTCTAGATCATGTGTAGGATAATTCTCCTCATGTGGATGCAACTGTCGAGATGCATAGGCAATCACATGGCGATCTTGCATAAGAATACAACCTAGTCCCTGTCGTGAGGCATCACAATAGATAATAAAGTTCTTAGTGAAATCTGGTGGCACAAGTATGGGAGCAGAAGTCAGGCGTCTTTTCAGTTCCTGAAAACTGTGCTCACAATGTGGGGACCACTAAAACTTTTTATCTTTCTTGAGAAGTTCCGTGAGAGGTTTGGCCACTTTGGAAAAGTTCTCAACAAAGCGGCGACAATAACTGGCTAGACCAAGGGAACTCCTAACTTGCTTAACCGTTTTAGGTGAAGTCCAATCAAGAGTGGGCCGAACTCTCTCGGGATTGATAGCAACGCCCTTACCAGAGATTACGTGGCCGAGATAGGTCACTTCTGGCAACCAAAATTTGCACTTGGAGAACTTGGCATAAAGGCGGTGCTCTCTGAGTTTTTCTAGAACAAGTCTAAGATGTTCGGCATGCTCTTCCTCGTTCTTTGAGTAAATAAGAATATCATCGAGGTAAACCACGACGAACTTATCTAAGTACTCCATGAAGATCGAGTTCATCAAGCGGGAGAATGTAGCTGGAGCATTGGTTAGACCAAAGGGCATAACGGTGTACTAGTACTGGCCATAACGAGTGACAAAAGCCATCTTAGGAATGTCCCCGTTTCTGATCTTGATTTGGTGGTAGCCTAACCTCAAATCCATCTTGGAAAAGACTGAGGATCCAGCGAGCTGATCATACAGGTCGTTGATCCTGGGGAGCGGATACTTGTTCTTTATCATGACCAAATTAACGGGACGATAATCGACAACCATTCGGTCCGTACCATCCTTCTTCTTGACAAAGAGGACGGGGCAAGCCCAAGGAGAAGAACTAGGATGGATGAAACCCTTTTGCAAGGACTCATCAAGTTGTTTCTTAAGCTTAGCTAGTTCTAAGGGTGCCATCTTGTAAGGTCTCCTAGAGATTGGAGCGGTTCCTAGGATAAGATCTATGACAAACTCTACATCTCTGTCAGGTGGAATGCCTGGCAGTTCTGAAAAGTCACGGACTACCGGGATATCTTCAAGGTCTGGGAGAGGGCTGGCATTAAGAGAATAGAGCTGACGCTTTGCAACTCTAGTGGAGACAGTGACTATCTTGCCAGATGGGTGTGCAAGCTGAACAGACCTGGTCTAACAATCAATCTTGGCATGATGAGCTGTCATCTAGTCCATAACCAAGATGATCTTAATATTTGAAGACTTGAGGGCTACAAGTGATGCAAGAAATACAAGTCTGTCGACAAGGATTTCATTTCCATGGCTTATTCTGGTAGTTTTCCATCTAGACCCTGGAGTTTGGATTTCATGCATGTGGGTAGCGTATTTGGGTTCGGCTCATTTTTTTGATCAACTTTCATATAAAAAACTTTTTCATCCGAGTTACGGTTTATTTTCTATGAATTTTCAAAGATTAAACCATTTTCTGGATTTATTTAAATTAACAGAAACGGAATATGACGTCAGCATGGCGTACGTGTGATGTCAGCAGTCAATAGTCCAGTTGACTGGTCAAAACTAACATGGGGGACCCACCTGTCATAGACAGTGGGTTAAACAGAGTTCAAACTAATCTAAATTTAGTTAGTAAAACTTCTGAGCCCACCTGTCCGTGTCTAATTAACTAAACTAATTAGTTTTAATTATTAAAATGTTTTAATTATTAAAATGTTTTAATTAGAGGATTAAGCGGTGGGGCCCGCACCTCAGTGGCTGGGGCCAGCCCAGTCAGCATAGTTGACCAGGTCAACTGGTCAACAGGGGGCAGGGGCCCCACTGGCAGTGACCCAGGGGGTGGCCCCAGGTGTGCTAGCTCAGCACGGCCGGCGGCTCAACGCCGGCGACGCCAAATGGGGTGGCGCGGCTCGGATCTCGCCGGAAAACGCGTACAGGGCTCGGGGAGGAGCGGGGCTAGGCTCATAAGAACGAGCTCTCAGCGCCGCGTCCAGTGGTGGCCGTAGAATCGCCGGACTTGGCCGGAATCGGCGCCGGTGAGCGGCGGCGTGCACGGGTGCTCGACGAAAACGAAGCTACGGCGTACTATCGAGCAAACGGAGAGGCTGGGGAGTATCTATGTGGTGTGGGGAGTGCAACGGGCTTGAGCCCGTGACCAAAAGGTCACCGGAGCTTTGCCGGCGGCGATGCGTTCGGACGCTCATCGGGGACGGCGCTGGGAGGCACGGGAGGGAGCGTGCGCGTGCGTGTTCGGCTCCTAGGAACCCCAGGAGCACAACGGTGAGCTCGAGCGTGCGTGTCAATGGCCACAATGACGGCAATGACCTCGTCGGCGGCGACGTGTTCAGGCGCAAGCAGAGCGGTGGCTACAAGAGCTCAAGAGGCTAGGAGAGTGAGGGGAGAGGATGAGGGGCTCACCGCGCGGCGCAAGAAAGGCCCGTGGGAGGTTTAGGAGCTGCTGTGGAGTGGATCGACGCCGGCGAGCTCCTGTGATCCGAAGTGGAAGACGAGGCCGGGGCAGCGTTCGGGGGCGCCCGGCGTCCTGCGGCTCGTCGGGGAGGCGTAGTCGAGGGAGGCGGAGCGGTTGGACACGATGAGGTCGCGAGGAAAACACGGTGGTCGCGTGAACGACGGAGAATGGCGGCGACCGCGTCGGTCTCCTCTCCAGAACGAAGGAGAGGGAGAGGGGAGAGGTGGATCTGGGGGAGGAGAGGCGCAAGTGGGGGTGGGGAGAGAGGATCGAGGCGACGGGGAGGGAGGGGATCCTTATCCCCTCGTCGCCGAGGCGCGAGGAGATGAGCGGGTTCGTCGGCGACCACTCGCGCGGGTCGGTCGAACAGGAGTAAGGGGAAGACGACAGGGGAGGTGAGTGGGCCGGCTAGGGTGGGCCGACGGCCAGCTAGGCCTTTTGGCCCAGTGGGGCAGGGGCTTTCTCTCTCTCCCCTCTGCTATTCCTTTTCTTTTTTCTCTTTTCCTTTTACAGAAAAAAAGCATGGTAATATTTGAGCTGCCAAAAGGATTTTGTAAAATGTGGGACTTGGCCACATAATTACATTGCAATAGTTGGCACTGCCACAAAAGATTGTGAGGCTTTTGAAATAGTTTGCAATTTTTTATAAATTAAAAAGCCATTTAATATATTGTTTTAGCCACTACTTTAATTGATTTAGGCCATTTAAACACCTTGCAAAAATGTTGGTTTACCACCAATATTAACAAATGATTATTTGCCATGATGAACATTTTAGTTTTCATGTCTGACAAATATGAATTTTTGACTTCAGATTGGATTTGAATTAGAATTGGTTTTGAATCAAAGTGAGATTAGCAACAGTAATAGTGATGACTTGGCATCATTAGTAGGGGATTACTGTAGCTTGATTATCCGGGTGTTACAAATCTCCTCCACTATAAGAAATCTCGTCCCGAGATTTAAGAGGTGGAGTAAAGAGTAACTTTGGGAGAACTGACCCTTATAGGGTTAATTATCTGGTGAACAATTCAGGGAATGAGGCAGAAGTATCTCTCGAGTTGAAACTTAATAAAACATCGAGAGCAAAGAATGAAGGTACAATAGGAAGTTTCAAGCGGATGGACAAATGATTGATACCTGAACAGAGTGTGAGAAAGGGGTTCAGAGCATCGGGAATAGATCTTCTCTCGGAAGGTGGCTCGTGACATGATATGAAGCCAAGTGTAAAGAATATTTCGGCATCAAGGTTGTACAGGAGAGTCAGGTTTCGATCCTGTGGAACTGTGGGTTATGGGCCCACCATGTGGGTTAAAAGAAGGAAAGGCGCTATTCATTTTGCACGGTCATGATAGCAAGGCATGTCAGAGGGTAGCCTGCCAGTTATGTCGGAAACAATCGTCGGTACCAAGGGCGAGGGACGAAGAGAACCATTCTCCTGCTCGTTGAACGAGGCGGACCAATAGGCAAAGTTCTCGTCCATCGGTGGCCACCGGAATGTCGTCCACAATAGTAACGGGGTCTTACTGACAGTTTGTACACCGAGGTGTTTACATAAGCAGGGAAATATTTCTGTTTATATCATATAGGTCACAAGAAAGATTATACAAAACAATGGAAAGGAAAAATGTGATTATTGGATTAAACACTCCAATGGAAAGGTAAATGTGTTTAAACACAAGTATTAGGAGTATATTCTTCAAAAGAACAAATAGAGCAGGATATACCTGACAGGACAGCAAGTAGATATGCAAGAAGGTTGTCGATGTTAACACAAATCATCGAGAGGGCAAGGATGGTATTTATCATCATGAATTCGATTCATAACCTGGAAGAGCTCAGAATGTTGATGATGATCATGACACATTTGTTGAGAGATTTCATGAATATGTAATCAATCGGCGATGACATCAAGTCAAAGGAATGATGAAGCAAAAGCTTATTGGAACCAAGGGTATGACACATACTCGAAATCAAGCTTGTTGTTCAAGGCGAAATGATATGACGAGGAAGATCGACGTAGGCTTAGGTCATCATCGGAAAATGTGCTCCGAGAAGACCAGGTAGCACAGTTAAAATTTAGCATGATAATGATATAGCCGATCAGGGTAGGAATGACTTGAAGGATTATTAAACTCGTATGCAACAAAAATTACTTAGAGTTATAGAATCAGAGTGTGGAATCGATTCACTTATCGGCGTTCTCGAGTGACTAACAACTCAAAACCCAGGGAAATCTGAAACCGATGAGAAGCAATACCAGAAGAAGACTCATAGGAAGCAACATGGCTCTTTGCTATTCTCGAGATACCGGAGGGTAATACTCGATGGAAGATCAAAATAGAGGTTGCGAAGATGCATTTATCTACAGAAGACAAGTGCTTTAACTTGTCCGAGAAATGGAATCAAAGGGGAACAATTATGGTCAGAACCACGGTTGCAAAGGATCAAATCCTAGATATAAGATGATCTTATACCAAGGGGATAATTAATTTTAAGAGAAGCTTCCATGATAAGATCTACATCGTGTCCATGGGCATGAACACAAAGTTCAAGGTTGACTCCCACTTCTTCAATGCATATCATTTCATTTACTTCTCGCTTTCGATGAAGTTGTAGTGTTGAAATGTTATCTGGCAAAACACCAGAAGAGTAAGACTCGTTAAAACTCTCGGGTTCAAAAGGATTAGGTGAGGCATAGGTTCAACCCATAGGGGGATCGTAGGAACCTATTCCACAACTTCAGAAGTAAACAACACAAGCTCGAAAGCAGAGTATGGTTGACAAAAGGAGAGGATACAATTTACCAAAGGCATTATGTATCTGGGAAAGAACTTCACGAGATTCTTTGAATATGAAGGACACTGTCGGATGATAATCCAATAATGGATCCGGCGATCCACAACAGAGCTGATGTGAGTAGCGATATTCAATCAGAAGAAGAAATAATGTAGAGGCATCGCATTTTGGAAACATCTGATAATTTCAAAGCTTAAATGCAAAGGAATTACGATTTCCAATTCGGGGGATCAGAAGCACATGCTCTAATCAAAAGATAAGCAAGTTGAAAAGACATAGATCGACAATCATTCAAGGTTTGATTTGCCGAGAACCAGATCATGTTCGAAGTGACGTCTGAGCCAAAAGGACGAATTTCATAAGGATCAACTAATGATTGCGTCCATTCACAAACATGTTGAATCAATAGGATCAGAAAGTCAGCCACAACGGATTTCAATGGATATTGCTAGACATATGGAATTAACCATCATGCAAGCAGGTAGTGAAGAACAAGAGCAATAAGCTACTGAGGATTTTGGGAGATCGAATAGTATTTCAAAGAATTTTGTGAAACACATGAACAACCAGGAATGATCGAATCCTCGATAAGTGTGAGGAATTACTCGTAGGTGTATTCATGTGGAAAAGAGCTACAAGGCAGTAGCTCAAAGGATACTTAAAAAGTCAGAGAATAATTCGACGTATCTTGTAACAACAAGAGCAACTGGGAATGATTGTATGAACGGCAAGTGTATTTAGTTATCCATAGGGATTTATCGATGGAAGGGAATTGCAAAAGCGATGGACACAAGGGTCTCGGAAAAACATCAAAAAGTATCTTCGGGGTCTTCTGATGAACCAAACCATCATCTGAAATAAAAGGGGCTCTCCGGGAGGAAGTAGTTACGAGATCCTAGTGTTAGAGTTAGCAAAATCATTTAACCCGAATAGAAGAGAGATCAGAGTCCCAGAGTAAATACGACGAATAAAAGATCCTAATACCATCCAATGGTGACGTGGGCCCGTAAGACACACAGCCAATGTTAGCAAAAGTTTTTCAGTGACTAGACTCAACTTTGGCCAAGGAGTTGTAAAGGGGGCTACCTATAGGCAGTCGGCTCTGATACCAACTTGTGACTCCCTCGATTCAATCGTACACTAATCATACACGCAAATGTGTACGATCAAGATCAAGGACTCACGGGAAGTGTCAGGGATATACCCCGCGGCGTAAACCGCCCGGAAGTATAACCCGGCCGGACTTGGCGGTTTACTTGAGACCCGACTGAGACTTGACGAGTCACTGGCGACCCGTTTGGACCTGACAGTTTATGATTCATTGTTAACCCGGCGGGCGGGACAGACGGTGACAAGGACCAAGGCCCAGAAGGCCGGCTCATGTTATGGTGGGCCGGTTTAAGAGGAAAGACATGAGGAATATTTACCTTACAAGGAGTTAAGACCAGGACTTGTATCCGGTTTGTATTAGAGATAGACTAGTCCTAATCCTAGTAGGACTCCACATGTAACCCGCCCCTTCAACTTATATAAGGAGGGGCAGGGCTCCCCAAAAAGGGACAAGCAAGAAGAAACAATCTCTAGGGCTAGACACAAAGAGCCGGTTTACCGACGACTCCCTCGTGATCATAATGAGACCTAGCCTCAAACAGCATGTAGGGTTGTTACCGGATGATGTTTCCCGGGGCCCGAAGCTGTCTAAATCCTTGTCTTGTGTTCCGTCTCTCGATTCCGCTCAACCCCTCTCAAGCTACCACATAGATGCGTTGGCCTCGCGACTAAGTCCTGACACTAGGACATCTGCCGTGACAAATCCACGACAGTTGGCGCCCACCGTGGGGCATCGCGCACGGTGGTGATGAGTTCTTGAAGGGATCTTTTCTCAAGGATCGAGAAGTTCATGATTTTCCGTATGAAGAAAGTCAGTTTCAGAAGGATATACGTTGTCAACCAGCAGTCGGAACAGCGCATACGAAATTAAGATTCTGAAGATTTTAGGGTGGCGGGCTAAGCGGCCCCTACGAGCGCCATGGAGATCCGCCGAGTCCGAGACAAAAATTTTGGTTGTGGCAGCTTTTGGCGATCCGTCAAGTTGTAAGCTGATGGAAAAAGAAATCTCGACGATGATGATGGCAATTGCTTCCATATGTGAAGAGCAGTCAACGAAAAGTCAAACCACCGCTCCCATCGGGCGATCCGAAGACAATCGATCAAATCACGGAGACCGACAGGAGTACGGCGAGCTGTGTGCCTCGCAGACCATCAGATCATAACTCGCTGAGCCGCAGATATATTATGAGGGTGCAACTGTTGTTCCAAGTTTCCCATGGCAACACGTCCGCGGTTCCTAGACTTCGTGTCCCGAGGCAACAAGCTACTGCTGCTGCTACTTTTTCCTGATGCGGAGATCAGTTAAATCCAAGAAACAAAGTGCTACGCACAGTAGTACAGACGAAGGCAGAAGTGCACTCACATCCATCAAAACCGCAAGCCGTCTATTCAAATTAAAGTGTTTTGTTTGCACAAACTTCCAAATCCCGGTTGAGAATATACCGCCAGCGAAACCTCCAAGAAAGCTCTCACGTGGTCACAAGGGACAAGCCGTTACATCAAAAATCAAATGACAGTACGCAGCAAAAACGTACACTGAGACCGCTCAAAATCAGGTGCTATTTCTTCTATATATTTCCTTAGTACACTTTAAAATTAGTCCGAGCGCAACTACTCTGCTCTATGGTATTTTTTATATGCAGGGTAATCATCTATTATATAAACGGCATTATACTGCGGATATGGAGCGTACAGTGTTATCATTTTGCACTGGAATTTGTCCATACTGACGTGATCAACGTAAGCGCCCGAAGTCGCCGTCCTTGCGGTCCGGTCTACATCAACTCATCGGGACCGTGCCTGCAGTCGGTTCATTCGACCGTACCCGCGCCGACTCAACTGTCCGCGTCCACGACCGACACGTCTGTCCGCACGGCTTGCAACTCCATGGACGACTCGCCGTCTGCCCTTGCGGCCGGTTCACGCGTCCACACCGGTTTACAACGCGGAGGACAACTTGCTCGTCCGCACCGGTTTACAACGCCGCGGCCAGTTCATCCATTTGCTCGTATGGCCGACTTGTCCATGATTGATTTCAGCTTCACCGCGGTGATCATCAACTCCACAGTGGATATTTTCTGGCTAACATATCAGGTGAAATCCATCCACTATATTTTCATATTATATATTGCTTTCTTTAAAAAGAGCAAATACTCTGGCTTGCAAATTTTCCAATGCAGGACAAATTGTCTATCACAAAAAGGGATATTATATCACTGAGCTATTGGAGAACCCATGCCGGTTTATATCGCGATCCAGTCCGCGTCAACTCGTCAGGACTGTGCGAATTACCCAATAACGCGTGCACAGGCTGCCGTCCCCTGAAGTCCGGTCTACATCAGCATACGGCCGATTTCCCCCGTCTGCACCGGCTTACAATGCCACGGCCGACTCGTCTGTCCGAGCTGCCTCGGATGCTGCGGTAGTCCTTGTCATCCGTATCTCGCGGCCTGGTCTACATCAACATACCGGGCCGCACCTGTCTGCATGAGCTATTTATTGAGTATGAACAAGTTACAGCTTGGGTAGCCCGGTTTTTCTTTCAACAAGATGGAGGCAAATTATCATATACTATCAACCGCCGTCTGCACTGGGTGGTTCAACGGGCAGGCGCACAAGTCGCCGCCACTACAGTTTTGGTTAACTTCAAATCACCAGTTGGAAGGAACCATTGGCCGAGTTGCTGACATGGCTCATGCGGGATCGTTTATAACCCGCCGCAGTCACCTCAGCCTTCTGTGGATTCACATCGTGCTATCAACACCAATGATCTACAAGTTATGCCGGTTTACATCACGGTCAAATATGGAGAGTCTCAAGCCAACTCCTCGAGTCACCTTTGAGACTCGGGGGCTACGATGACATGACTCAGCAAATCTTGCCAGTTTCAGCAAATTTAAGAACCCCAGGATGATGGAGGAAAAGATAACCCGGTCCCAGAGGCTACTGTTATATTGATGAAAATTTAAAGGCCGTCAGAAAATTTCCGGTTTAAAAAATATATGACAATTACAAAATCCTGGCTCAATGAAGAAGTTCCGGGTCATCAGAAATGACTCCGGTTTAAAATCTGGGTCAAGGGAAGTCAGTCTCACTGAAGCTCTCAATATCCGGTTTATAATCCGGTTCAAGGGAAATTTATTCTCCCACAAAGCTCTGAAGATCTCAAATCCGGTTTGAAAATGTCCGGTTCAAAAAGGAATTAACTTCTCGCAAGTTCGAGTTGAAAGGCCGTCAGAAAATTTCCGGCTGAAAATGAAGATTCTGGTTTACAATCCGGTTCAAGGGAAAGATGTCTCCCACAAAGCTTTGAAGCTCTCAATATCCGGTTCAAAATCCCGGCTCAAGAAGAATTTATCTCTTGCAAAAAGTTAAAGGTTGCCGAAGAGGACCTGCTGCCATGATGCGCGGTTCAAACATGGGTATCCTTCCTTATTGGCTTATCATATTATTGATCACTTGGGGGCATGGTCGTATCCGAACCATAGCTAAACCTCTTGATCAGCGAAATGCCACAGCATCACTTGGGGGCTTGGTCGTATCCGAACCATAGCTACACCTCTTGATCGGCGTAATGCCACAGCATCACTTGGGGGCTTGGTCGAACCCGAACCATAGTCACGCCTCTTGATCGGCTCAAAGCCACATCAGTCCGGGGCCAAAGAGAGTGTTGTAAAACAACAGCTCAAACATAGGCACCCACTGAGCACAGCTAGCAATGTTGCTTGGGGATTCTTTGCTATCAAATTTAGGGCCTGGCAGCCCGTAAAAAGCCTCGACTACAACGGTTTTTATTTGCCTTTTGCTGAGTTTTCTTTGTTTTCATAAGATCTATGACGTTTTTAAATCGGTGTTTATCAACCCGGTTAGGCTGTCAACTACAAGTTGACAGTATACAATCAAATTATAATCCGGAGACTATCAGCCCGGTCTGGTTTTGACTACAAGTCACCAATATTATATATGGTTAATCTGGTGTTTATCACAACCCGGCACGGTTTTATCATAAACTGGCACAATATGGAAGGAGTTATCAGTACTCAAGATTGGGGTTATCACCTTTACTACAATAAAGTTGGCCAACCAATGATGTGATTTAATGTCACAGGTATGATATATTTCATATTTGATTATTCTTAAGTGCAGCCTTGGTTATAAACCCAGGTTATATGTTGGGCATTATGACCCGTCCGGCGGTAAACCGCCAGGACACTTTAAACTTGTTATATGCAGAAACAGGTTGAATAAAGCATGATTATAAATCACCGGCGTTTATTAAACCGGCCTGGCTTTCGACTATATGTCGCCAGTATGATGATAAATTATCTGGTATTTATTAAACTGGCCTGGCTTTAAGACGATAAGTCACCAGTATATGATGAGAAATTATCCGGTGTTTATTAAACCGGCCTGGCTTTGGACTATAAATCACCAGTATATATTTGGATTGCGCCATTGGAATCATGCGCTTATAAATCATTGGGTTATATTATTCAAATAGCCAAACTTGGCTGAATTTTCATTATGATATTGAATGAATAAGGTTTTCATACCGGATTATATTATCTTGAATAGCCAACATGGCTGGATTTTATTATGGTTATTAATAACCGATATTATTGAGGTTTTCAAAGTCGCTTTAGCGCAATGGCTATTATTTTATCAAAGGATATGATTTATTCTACAATGGAAGGAATAGTCCCGAGTCGCTGCGGGCTTACGACCCGGCACTTGGGGGCTACATTATTCAAATTGAGATTACATGCAAGTCTCATGTCGCTGCAAGCATGCACCATGACACTTGGGGGCTAATGCAAAGTCATTTTTTATTGGCCTTATTGAAGACCCGACTCATCACATCATAATGAGCCGGCCCTTGGGGGCTACCAATTGCTCATGTCAACAATTCAAGGTACACAAGTCTTAAAACCATTATATTGAAAGGTTCATTGCTCAGTTGGTAAAGCACAAAGCTCTTAACCTTGTGGACGTGGGTTCAAGCCCCATGGTGGGGGTTACATTATATGATGTTCTTTTCAAAGAAGTATATATAAAGTACCAGCTCAATATTATCTTATTGAGCCGGCCCTTGGGGGCTACACGTCATTGTTCAAATCTACATTATCATATTTATAAAGTCCCTGCTCATTATTGCATAATGACCCGGCACTTGGGGGCTACATATATGGAGTATTCAGTTTTTAATAGTGGCTGAGATGAACAACATGGATTTCTTCAAAGTGGTAGTAATTATATGGAAACAAGTCTTAAGCCATCACTTTGTTCTGCTCAAGACTTGGGGGCTACAGGTAATATGGATATAAGGGAGAAAAATCTTCAAATTCTCAGTTCTGAGCAAACTAGATTGACCCGGTGTCTGCAACAATTATGACCCGGCGTCGGTAACAATTATGACTCGGTGCCATCCATATTTACAAACCGGTAATTTTGGTAATATTAAACCGGCAAGTTTTGCATCTTCAAACCGGTTGAATATCAGATGAGTATTTCAAGACCCATATTTCTTAAACCGGTGCTTTCGAAGCCGACTCAAGTGGATTATTTTTCACAATATTTCTCTGTGAGAAACCAATGTCAGCAAATTGAGTATGAAGCTGGCTTGTTGACCCGGATTTTCTAGAAGGAGGAAATGACAAGGACTTAAGGATGATCAGATGCCGGTTTACAAGAATTCTTAACCCGGAGCATAATCTGTCAAATTTGTTCTTGTGTTTGTTTTACAGGATCAGTTTAACATGGATAAATCCAAACTAAACTAGGGGCTAATGTCGGGGATATACCCCGCGGCGTAAACCGGCCGGAAGTATAACCCGGCCGGACTTGGCAGTTTACTTGAGACCCGGCTGAGACTTGACGAGTCACTAGCGACCCATTTGGACCTGACGGTTTACGATTCATTGGTAACCCGACGGGCGCGACAGACGGTGACAAGGCCCAAGGCCCAGAAGGCCGGCTCATGTTATGGTGGGCCGGTTTAAGAGGAAAGACATGAGGAATATTTACCTTACAAGGAGTTAAGACCAGGACTTGTATCCGGTTTGTATTAGAGATAGACTAGTCCTAGACCTAGTAGGACTCCACATGTAACCCGCCCCTTCAACTTGTATAAGGAGGGGCAGGGCTCCCCAAAAAGGGACAAGCAAGAAGAAACAATCTCTAGGCCTAGACACAAAGAGCCGGTTTACCGACGACTCCCTCGTGATCATAATGAGACCTAGCCCCAAACAGCATGTAGGGTTGTTACCGGATGATGTTTCCCGGGGCCTAAAGCCGTCTAAATCCTTGTCTTGTGTTACGTCTCTCGATTCCGCTCAACCCCTCTCAAGCTACCACATAGATGCGTTGACCTCGCGACTAAGTCCTGACACTAAGGACATCTGCCGTGACAAATCCACGACAGGAAGATATCACAACACAACTCTAGACACAAATTAAAATAATACAAGCTTTATATTACAAGCCAGGGGCCTCAAGGGCTCGAATACATAAGCTCGAAAACACAAGAGTGAGCGAAAGCAACAATATCTGACTACAGACATGAGTTAGACAAGTTTTTCTTAAGAAGGCTAGCACAAAAGTAGCAACGATCGAAAAGGCAAGGCCTCCTGCCTGGGAGCCTCCTAACTACTCCTGGTCGTCAGCGGCCTCCACGTAGTAGTAGGCATCGGCGATGGCATCTGGCTCCTAGGCTCCGACATCTGGTTGCTTCAACCGGAAATAAGAAGAAAGGGGGAAAATGGGGAGCAAAGCAACTGTGAGTACTCATCAAAAGTACTCGCAAGCAAGGATCTAGACTACATATGCATCGGTATCAATGAAAAGGGTTGTATCTGTGGACTGGACTGCAGAATGCCAGAAGAGAAGGGGAAAGCCTAGCCTATCGAAGACTAGCATCTTCTGGAAACCACAATCTTGCAGCAACAGGAGGGAGTAGAGTAGCATAAAGTAAAGTAATAGAAGTGTTATCAACCTCGGCCAGAGATCCTTTCTTGACTCCCTGCGAGAAAGCAATCCCAGAGCCATACTATCCAGTTCTCATCATAATCCAAATCTCATCACAAGTATCCAGTTCTAGTTGTATCGATCGGGATACAACTCCAAGTGTCCGTTACCATAGGACATGCTATCGATAGATGTTTTCTTCCCTGCAGGGGTGCACCAACTTACCCACCACGCTCGATTAACTCCGGCCGGACACACTTTCCTGGGTCATGCCCGGCCTCGGCCAAACAATACGCCGCAACCCGGCCTAGGCTTAATAGAGAGAGCAGCACGCCGGACTAAACCTATGCCCCCAGGGGTCATGGGCCATGTCCCCGGGAACTCCTGCATGTTGCGTACGCGGCCGGTGAGCAGACCTAGCTACCTCATTCAACAAGGCAGGTGCTTACGCAGTCCAACCCGGCGCGCGCCGCTCAGTCGCTGACGTCTATTAAGCTTCGGCTGATGCATACGACGCAGAACGCCCATACTATGCCCACGTGATGGTTAGTGCTATCAGGCTAGAGGCCCCTCGGATCAAATATCCAAATCGTAGTGGATTAGGAATGCGCGGTAACAAGCAGAGACTCACGAAAGATGTCACCCCGTTGCCCCATCTCGAGGACTTGCAGCAAGGGCTAGGAATGCCCAACCACGCCTCGTAATTATCTCGCGGGCACCCTCCAGGTCAACCCGACTCCTCATCACTCGCAAATATGCTCGCGCGGGTACCCCTCAGGGCCGACTCGTATTTAGTAACAGGGTTCAGTGTAAAGTCATAGTAACCATAGTAACCGTGTGTCCAAACAACAAGGGGAAAACCCGAGGAATCACCCCCGGTGAATTCCACTCGATGTAATCATCAAGGTGAACGTAAGAGGAAACACCCCCGAGGTTCACACTTGAGGGGTTGCACGACAGAGTCGTATCGGAAGTGGTTAAGGCGGAATCACCCCCGATGACCACGACCGAATAGCTACACTACAGGGTTAACATCAGAAGTGTTGTAGAGGTCTCACCCTCGGCACTCGATAGTAACCCAGTAGTGTCGAGCAACTAAGGGGAAAGTGATGTGCGGTGCCTGGTCTTCGATCCCGTTGATCGGGTGTTCAATGATGAAGCAGGGGCAACTAGGACAAGGTGGGGGGTCACTGATGGATCACTAACCAACCTATACTAAGCAGTTTAGGATAAGCAGGTAGGTAACAATGAGCAGGTTACAAAAGCAGGCTATGCATCAGAATAGGAGCAAACAATAACAGTAGCAAAATATAATGCAAGCATGAGAGAATGGAATGGGCGAGATCGGGATGATCAAAGGGGTGCTTGCCTGGTTGCTCAGACAAGAAGGAGGAGTCGTTGGTGACGTAGTCGATCACAACGGCATCGGCAGCCGCCACGGGGTCTACCGAAGAGAAGAGGGGGGAGAAACAATAAATACATAGCAAGCAAGTGCATAACAGGACAATTGGCATAGCTAGACGTGTTCTATCGCAGTCCTAGACGTTATAGGTGAAGGGGGAATTCAACCGGGAAGGTGTTCCCGGTTCCGGACCTGTGTCAGACAGATGACCGGAGGGGGAATGTTCCATGTTCAGATAGTTAGAGGCATCTGACATGTATGTGGTAGCGTATTCGGGTTCGGCTCATTTTTCTGATCAACTTTCATATAGAAAACTTTTTCATCCGAGTTACGTTTATTTTCTATGAATTTTCAAAGATTAAACCATTTTCTGGATTTATTTAAACTAGTACATATGCCCGTGCGTTGCAATGGGCGATTTTTTTGACAAAACATGCTTCACGTGCCATTACGCTCCCCATATATTCAATTCTGACAAACCTTGAAATAAGGTTATCCTCATCTCTATAAGGTGCATATGCGGATGTGTTGCCACAGGTTGAATTATTCTTAGGACATCTCCAACACATTATTCTTAGAACAAAACGGACACCGCATCTGTCCGTGGACCGGGGGAACTGGCCCACGGACACTAATGTGGGAGGAGGTTATCCAAAGCTATTTGCATATGTCTGGTTGCATTTTGGGAGAAATTTAATGGATGTGAACAAATTTGAGGGATATTTAGACAAATCGACCGATATTAATTCATATTTGAATAACCTTCAGATAATTCATACTTGAATAACTTTTAGATAAAACCTGATCCTTTTCACCTAGACCGGAGGAAACTAATTACAATTTGACATATTTGAACTAAAACATACTCTAAACCTAGTCTAAATGACTGTCGGCGCCCGTTCACCCATTTTCGGCCGGCCATGAGCCCCGGGAACTGAAGCTCTAGCTCCGCCTTGTAGCATGCGCCTTCGCAGCCTGCAATCAGCTAATCGGCTGACGAAAGGGTGGTGGACTTCCTAAGATCAGAGCGTCAGCGACCTCCCATGCCCTACTCTTCCTTGCTGCCAGCGGCACTCTTGGACGTTCCGACTTCATGATCGTGGCGCAGGGGTGCGGGTGTGGCGGAGCTGGCGGTGTCACCCTCGTCCTCGCTCTTGTCGTAGACTTCGTGGACCGCCTCGTCGGTCTTCTTTAAGACGGCTTCTAGCTCCGCCTGTCGTTGGCGGTACTGCCAGTGGTCGCGACGGATTTGGCAGGCAGTGCGATAGGAGTCGGCCAACGCCTATTGCTCGGCCTAGTCCACGTCCGGCACGATTGTCGTGTCAGCGGCGAGATGCTCCACGGCGCTCTGGTGCTCATCGAGGAGGCAGAGGTTGTACTCATGGTCGGCCTGCACCTGCTGGAACAAGGCCTCCTGCTCGGCCTGCACCTGCTGGAACAAGGCCTCCTGCTCGGCCAACACCATTTCGGTGTAGTGAGCACGAGCATCGCCCATGGTGATGCCGGCATGGACCGGCAAGGAGGGTGCCACTGGCTCATCGTCGGTCCCGTCCTCCATTGGGACGTCTGCAACGCCGCCTCCGTCTGCCCGCCAGCAGCAATGGCGGCTATCTCCATCTTCTACTCGGTCTAGAGACTATCCCAAATGGCTTTGGAGCTCGAGGAGGCCATTGGGGGGCGTGGTGCGGAGAGGAGAAAGGGAGTGGAGAAGGATGGATGAGGCTATGGTGGGGTTGAAGTTCAAATAGGTGGCAGATGACATGGCAAGCGGCAAGGTGGTTAATGGTGGCGGCAGACAAACAGATAGGTGGCGCCGGAGTAGGTTCCTCGGTAACTGTGCATGTTTAATGTAGGGAGGCGGAACGATGGCCTGATGTTTGAATGAGAAGGAGACGCGTGCCCCGGCGTGGGCGGTGCTCTTAGCCGAGCCACCACTTCAATGTCGGAGTGCCAAGGCGAGGTTGCATCACTCTTAGGCGGCATGAATGCGGCACCGGTGCTCTCGAGCGGCGCTGGCCACTTCGGGCGAGAAGGGACATGTGGAGGGATGGGTTTTTGGTGGGCCAGAGTAGTCAGAATCGAGCGTGGCAGCGGTCCGGACGCCCACAAAGCCTACGGTTTGTTTCCGGTTTACGAAAAAAATTGGTCCAGGCGGTTCGGACAGTTGCGGGCGTTTTGATGATCGGTGTTGAAGATGCCCTTACATACTCTTTGACAGTTTAATAATTCATTTATAGTATTTTATAACATTATCAAAATATTCCAATTCTAATGATTTTTTATTATGTAGTTTTTTTTTATCGAAGGTTGTATGATTTGGAATTCATTCCCAATGTTTTTACTTTTGCACTATTAAGGGCAAACGCAAGAAAATATCTCCATACTCCCGTGTCCAGCCGGCTGATAAAAACAAAATTGTGGTTGAGCGGCCGGCACGTACACTTCCATCAGGCCATCACGTGTACCTCCACCGCTTTTAGCCTATCCATTCGTCTCCAGCGAGATGCGTCTGTATCCTCATCCCCTTCTCTCGCTCCATCTCTCTTTCTCATCCCCATCCATATGCTGCTTACACTGAGACCAGCCGTTGTTGCTTCAACGTTGCCGAGCCAGCGGGATTTGCCGCGCTGGGAGTTGGCTTCCGCGGTGAGCGTCGTTCCCAGGCTGCCGGCGTGTATCAATCTTGTGACTACATGCAGTCTCCACAAAGCCGCAATGACGGGAGGGCTCCTACTCATCTGCGCGCTTCCGGAAGTCCGACGCCCCCAGCTCCATCACCGCCGCTGTCCGTGGCGGGCACACGTCCGCGTGCTGCCAGGAGCTCCGCGGCGGGCATGGCTCCTCCGCCGGGATCCCCGCACCTCTGCTCCACAACCGCCACGCCAGCGGCCATGGCGGGCTCTTCGTCCTCCCCATGCTCCCTGCGCAGTGGGTGGCGGCGTGGCCACAGAGGGCGCGATTGGTGCTCGCCGGGGAAGACGGAGCCCCGGAGCAGGTGCCGGGGATTCCGGCGTGGGGCGTGCGAGGAGCCTGACGGACGACGACCTGGAGGAGCTCAACGGGTGCGTGGATCTGGGGTTCAATTTGTAGCAGCAGACCCCCTCCCCCCTCCCCTCCCCGCCGCGACTGACTTGGACGCCCGACGCCGGCGGCGACAGCCTCGTGGCTCTTGGAGTCGCCAAGCCACGTCTGGCCCTTTCCTCAGCCTCCTCTCGCGCCCGCCAAGCCACGTCTGGCCCTCTCCTCCAGCCTCCTCTCGCGCCCGAGTGGATCTCCCGAGCCAGCCCCGGCCCCTGCCAGCAAGCAGAGCCGTCGTCCGTGCGCTCCGGCCAGCTCAGACCGCCGCCTCCTCAGCTTGGCCACATCAGCCGCCCCTCTGAACTTCCTCGTCGGTCTTCGCCTCCTGCACGAGCCGCCGCCGTCTGTGCGCTCTGGCCAGCTCACCGTCGCGCCCGAGACCGCCTCGAGTCTTCCTATCAAGGCCTCTCCTGCGACCAGCCTTTAACATGGGTCTCCTGCCCGCCTCGGCGCGGACGCCCGCCGCGACGCCGGCGGCAAGCGGCGACGCATGGCCGGCGGTGGAGAACGGCAGGATAAGCGGCGACACGCGCGGTACTGAGCCAGTCCAATAAGGGATAACAGCCACGGGCATAATTTCTAGCAAATGAAGGGGCTATTTTGCAAACACGAAACGTTTTCTCAGGAACACACTTTATATAGGACTGCGGGTTGAATTTGAATAAACCAAGGGACTTATATGCAAAATTGCTACCGACGGCGGAGGACCAGAAACCCAAACCCAATTTTCTTTATTATTAAACTAGCAAAAGAGCTCGTGCGTTGCAACGGGAGAGAAAACATAACACACTCTTAACTCAACAACCATGACTCAAGACCACAATAGGTCTATCTTTTTTTTTTGCGAGGCATCATATTTATGTTGCCGCTTATCCTCCTTCTCATCCTCGCCGGCGATGGCCTCACATATAAAACAAAAAAAAGTGTGTTAAATATGGTTAATCCTAAGGCGTCTCTCTCTCCTCCCTCTCCCTCTCTCTTTCTCTCTCGCTTTTTCTCACTCTCGTGATGAGAAATATGTTGTTTTCCTTTGCGACATTTTTCAGAGGTATGTATGTGTAGTTATTGATGTTTCCTTTTCCGTATATGGTTATAGTGCGGTGTTTATTTGCAATCCGGATCGCCGTCGGTATGAAAAAAATAGATCTTGTGCTATAAATTATAAGTTTGCTTCCATAACAATATTCTAAAAATATTTAACAGGTAAAATTAACATCATATAGATTTCACACATTTTTCTAATAAAATTTCATATATAATATGTTAGAATCGAAGTTACGGTTTAAAAGATACAAATAATTTAGAAAATCATTTGGTTTGACTCAAATATATTTCAAAATAATATTTAAAAATACTTAACAGGTAAAAATAATCTCATATTCATATTCTACATATTTTTCTAATCAAATTTCATACTCCCTCCATTCCATAATGTAGTGCTTTCTTTATCCCCGTGCTTCAACTTTGACCGTAAATTTAACTATCAAGACCGATTACGGCGGGAGCAAAAGTTATATCAGTGAATTCGTATTCGAAAGAAGTTTTTAATTATGTAACTTTTTCTCCCGCCGCAATCGGTCTCGTTCGTTAAATTTATGGTCAAAATTCGACCTCGGGAAGCGTGGGCGCACTATATTTTGGAATGGAGGGAGTATATAACATGTTCAAATCGGAGTTACGGTTTAAAAGATATGGATGATTTTAAAAAGCATTTGTTTGACTTAAATATGATCCGCGGATGAATTACCTAAAACATCAGGGGTTCGAAAAATGTAAAATAACGGTTCGGCGGTATGACTTAAATCTGGACTGCGGGTTGATTTCAAGAAAAGACAGGGTCTTTTGTGTAAATACGAAAATAATGATTCGTTTTAACTTAAAACAGGACTGCGGGTTGAATTCTCTGAAATAGAGGGACTTTTTTTAAAATGTCATGACGGACGAAAGAAACCCAATTTACTTTATTATTAGGTAAAGACTAGCACAAATGCTCATGCGTTTCAACGGAAAAAAATTCGATTCTTATGAACCATGGTTGACCGGGTCAAGGAACTATGTCAGGGGACAACGATTCTTATGTCGAAAAATATATGTATCATTTGAGGATCACGATACGATTCAGATTAAATTGATCTGATTGACAATGTTTTTTTACAAAAAAAACATTTGATATATTAATAACATCATGACAATATAAAGAACATCAAAAGTAATAAAATGTAATAATTACAAAAATTACATCGCGTGTTTCAATGAAAAATAAAATTAATGCAAATTTAGTCAGGAATATTAATGTTGATGGCAACGTCAATTCTAGTTCCTATGAACAAAGGTTGACCGGGTCAAGAAACCATGTGATGGGACAACAGACGCTCATGAAGAACGATGTATCAATTGAATATCACCAAACAGAGCTTAGAACATGAGGTACAATTCGGCTGATTGACAACATCTTTTATGGAAAAACTTTGATTTCTTCATAACATAATGACAATATAAAGATCATTAAAGGTAATGAAATTTAAACAACTAATAAAAACTAAATCATGTGTTTGAACAGAAAATAAAATTCACGTAAATTTAGTAAGGAATATTAATGCCAACGGCAAGGTCCTCCTTTTTTAACCCCGGCAATGTCGTCCTTTACCATGTATTTAAATCACTGTGCAACGTCGTCTCCTTTTATTACGGGAACTCCTACTATACTTCCTATCATTTATCTTGCATGTCAAGCTGCATAATTACCCCACAATCCTGGTAACGTCCTCCTTTACCATGCATTTAAATCAGTCTGCAATGTCCTATGTTGATGTGCAAAAGAATCACAAAACCTACTTCACGTGACATTACACATCATTTATATCCAATTCTCACAAGCGTTGAAATAAGGTTACCCTCGTCTCTATAAGATGCATATTCGCGTGTTTCCCACGGGTTGCAAATTTTTTTTTGGATCATGAAGTGTTGATGTGAAGAGGCCAACCCAATGTCCTGAGAAATGCTACACTTACACCCTGATTCCTACTGAATATTGTGAAGGGCTGAGCTGTGAAACATTGATTGGAAAGCAGGAGGGGATGGGACCCGCATTGAAAATCAGGGGTGGGAAGAGATTGGCGGAGAAGAGTCCGTAGGTGATTTCCGTGTCATGTTGCCCGTAAGTGTAGAATTATCGCAACGTCCTTTGTTGGCGCATATTTCAGCTCTACACTGACATCGGATGGAATAATAATGCTGCATGAAATTTTCTTTTAGCGGGAGAAACATACAATGTGATTCCTGAGAGTTTAATAATTAATTTAAAGGATCTTTTAGATTATCAAAAGATTTGAATCCTAAAGATTTTGATTATTTAGGTTTTCTGTTTTCACTGAAGATTATTTGATTTGGAAGATTATCTCTCTTCTTTCCTAATGTTTTTTTTCGCTATTTGGGCTTGCCCAAACGCAAGGAAAAATGATACTTTCTCCCATGGGTCTCTCCCATACTCTCGTTCGTGCGCATATAGATGTATGGTTCAAAATGCGAAGTACCTGTGGTTGGATAGTTATAAGGATAGTGGTATCCTAACCCACCAGGATCCAAGTCCTAGACTTGACACTGTAGCTCGCATTATTTTAATTTTATTTCAGACTTTCATTGATGTTCGTTTAGTGGGAGAAGACGTTTCTCTTGCCCAAGGTGTTCATAAAGATAGCGTGTGCGTGTGTGCGTTCATAGAAATGAGTATATATTCGTGTTTGTGAGTGGTTTCAATTATACTATGTTAAAAAAACCTAAAGTATGTATTGTGCATCCTCCTTTTCTTAATTAACAGGAAAGGATTAAAAAAATCTGAGATAAACAACTTTTGGGTGTGTGTTCCAGCCGGCACGTACACCATTAGTCATCCTGTCACGTGTACGCCTCGCTCTAGCAGAGAAGGCCACGCTTCAAAGCTTATCATTTCCTCTCCACCCTCCACCGCTCGTTCTATTTTCTGTCGCTCCATCTCTCTCATCTCTATCTGGTTTTCGTAACTGAAGTAGCACATGGCGAGCAGGCTGTGACCCCGCGCTTGTTGCGCGGCTGTGACCCCGCGCTTGTTGCGGCGAGCGCCGATGATGCCCGGCTGCGACCCCGTGCTGCCGTGTGTTTGGTGTCTGCCTCTTTGCCCTCCCCCTGGCCGCCATGCCCGTGTGCACGTCGTCGCTTGCCTCTTGCCGTTCCTCCTACCACGTCGCTCCTCGGTGCTTCTAGATGGAGGTGGTTGCTCCACCTTTGTCGCCTCCCAAGTCCCAACCCACCTCCGTCGCCTCACCTAATGGCAAATTTGACAAATTTGACCTGTGGACGAAATCAAATCGCAGAATGAACTGCCCGTGAAACTATTTCACGCGGCTGACCTTTTTGTGTGACGCCCGACACGAAGACGCCACACTACATTGTGCAATGCCTCATAGATAGGCGCTACACGCCTGGCCAGCGTTGCACCTCAGACTGCCTACAAATTGCTAAGTCATTGTGCAGAGCCTAAGAGCTAGGCGTTGCACTGTATCGTGTGGCGCCTAGCTCTCAGGCGCTGCACTAGTGGTTCCTCCACCTTCGCCGAGCCAAATCAAGGATGACCAGGGCAAGCTCCACCGCATCAAAGGCTTCACCGCGGGTCCGTGGCCACCTTGGCCAAGGCCGGTGCTGCACGCCGCTGTTGCCTTCTTGCTGACGGGCCGCCCTGCTCGGTTGCTCTGCCAGCCCGCACGCACAGGCACAGCTCGAGCTTGCTTCTCTTCCCCTGCAAAGCTTCCCCTATGTGTCCTCACCCTCTGCCTTGTCTCAGTCTCCCGGGCACGCTCTCCCTTCCCTTCTTCCCTAGTTCTTTCACCTGAGAAGGCGCCTCACCAGCGCCCGACCTCGCCGCCGCGCCTCCCCACGCCTGCGCATGCTCCGCCCTGTCTGCGCGCGGCTCGCCGGAGCCGAGCGCCATCGCCGCCTCAGGTGAGCGGGCACGCTTTCCCTGCCCTTCTTCCCTAGTTCTTGCACAGGTGCCTCACTAGCGCCCAACCTCGCCGCCGCGCCTCCCCATGCTTGCGCATGCTCCGCCCTGCCGTCGCTTCGCTCGCCGGAGCCGAGAGCTGTCGCCGCCCCAGGTGAGCAGCGCCGCAGCCCTGCCACGTTTCCCCCTGCTCCCCCTTTCTCTTGTCTCCCTCTGACCTCTCTCTCTGCCATGGGCGCTTGGAGCTCCCTCGCCGGCCGATGCGCCGTACCGCCCCGCGGCCTACAGATCCGACCGGCCTCCATTGCCCTTGCCGTTCCCGCGCCCGGATCTGGCCGGAGTCGTCGCCATCGTGCCCGCCCGTGTCGGCATCGCGGCGGCCTCCTCCTCGCCTCGAGGGCGAGCTCCCTATTGGCCGCGTCCGAGCAACAGTTAAAATTGTACTGCAGGTTCAATTTCCGGAAACTTCAAGGGCTTTTCTGCAAAATACCAACGACGTACTGGCAGAAACCCAATTTGCTTTATTATCAGGTAAAGAAGATAAAGATTAGGTAAAGATAAAGATATTAGGTAAAGATAATGTTCACATTCTCACAAAAAAATAGTAAAGGAGGATTACCCCCGGCCTCATTCTCAATTAAATGTTTGGAATTTTACAAAAGTTCGCACTTCCAAAAAATATGCTGCAGCAAGTAATGCACACATGTTAGTGTTGCTGCATCTGCCTAATTGATTTACCAAATGGTCACATGGCAAATTTTTTGGAGAAGAGAAGCACACATTTTTGGAGAAGAGAAGAGAAGCACGCATGTTAGTAATGCACACATTTTAGGAAAAGAGAAGCGTACAAACCTGAGGTTTGGGCATGCTTATATTTTTTACTACAAGACATTCTTATATTTTCTGACTACAAGGCATACAGAGAGGAGAAGCGTGCATGATTAGAAGAGGACCTTTTATCAAAATTTAGCATCAACGAATCCCAAAATCGACTTCCAGATGAAGTCAGAAAATAATACTAATTTCAAACGTTTATTTCTATTATTTTTAAGACATAGGATATATTAATTTTCCAGAAGTCAACTTAGATGCACTAGGCCTCTCATTTGTGAGAATGGCTTTATGGGAATAAAAATTGTGAGAATGATACTGCAACACAGATCATTTCATTGTACAATCAGTTCTCCCAAAAGCCCTATTTTATAGACATAGAAGCTTGTCCGGCCTATTTTTCTAGCACTAATAAAGAGTTTTACTCAATTATTATTATTTTTATCACACCTCTGTAGAATAAAAAATCTTATGGTTAGCAAAAATTCCCATGACGGTGTTGTCATTGTTTGCGCAATGGCCATGTGAATAGGGCAGATAATGAAAAGCAAGCCATCAGATTAATCGACAATCATGTGGAAAGATCCAGTGTAGAAGTTTATCAAAACTATAAATTTATAATGTTGAAAGATCCAGTGTAGAGATTCATCAAAAGTATAAATTTATCTACAGCTAAGAAACTGCAGCCACACTCATAGATAGCGCAAAAGAAATAAACAAATAATTTGGCTGCTGAAATATACCAGTAGAACATGACTTGGAAACAAAATTTGGCTGAGTTTTATGACCACCATCAGCCGTAAATTTGTTCTCATCCACTAACTATGATAATGAGTGGGGCGATGTGTTCAGTGCAAGGAATATGGATCAGTAAGCAGACCATTCCCTCACAGAATGTAGTAAAAATAAATAAGTGGAATGCAACAATTAGATAGGGAAAGTGAACCTGAATGCCAGGATTGTACACAGGTAGAAATCAAAATTGGTATCTTGGAAAATCTGTGGATCCACCATGGTGCCTATATTCAGAATCAAAATTAAATGGTTTAAGGACGTCCTCATTAGATAATATAGATGTCACAAAATAAAAAGAAAGCATGA
Source organism: Triticum aestivum (assembly GCF_018294505.1). Lineage (NCBI taxonomy): Eukaryota > Viridiplantae > Streptophyta > Magnoliopsida > Poales > Poaceae > Triticum > Triticum aestivum. The sequence continues at coordinate 59,141,543 of NC_057805.1, forward strand.
TGCACTCGAGCGATAAACCTTTATCAATGAGGCTTCTAGACCAGTACAAGAGACAGGTGAAAAATATCACCAAGCAAATGACTACAAATATGGAACGAAGAGTTCCTTATTAGTATAGAAGTAGTTGCTTCTATACAACCAGCTGAGCCGTTCCAATGTACTCTGATGCTGGAATTGGGATGCTTTCAAATACATGGAAAATTCAGCCACCACAGAAATCTGAGAGTTCAACTACTCAAGGCAACAAATAAAGAGCAAATAAGATGATTAATGCCAAGGGTTGGCATCTTGCAGCCAGTTTAGGAACACGAGTTTGTACAAAACTTGACTGCTTGACTCACGCAAAGCCAAATGAATATAAGTGTGAAGAAGACACTCGATGAAACTGAAGCGGTTGCAAGCGCACTCTTCGACATATCGGGGTAGCACATTAATTGGCGGCAGATAAGTAACAAGCACTCTCGTCCATTATTCCTCTACTAGACTAGTGGTTCCCTTTTCTGTTCGTTTGTTTCCGGATCAAAGAATGCGCAGTCACGATTTTTCCTGTTATAATCTTCTCGACTCGCACGCTGGGCATTAGGCTGAGCTTGATCAAGAATTCTTCTCCTGTAAGCTGCCTCATATCAGTATCTTTGCCGGCGCTGCCAGCCTCGATCGCCACACACATAAAGCGCACCGGTCGGCAGTTCTTGTCTCCAGAGCCGGCCTGTTGGTATACACTAGAGAATACCCCGCAAGTTGTTGCGGGTATCGATTGCAATATATTTCAGTCATTGTATGAAGCTTCCATAGTTGAATTAATAATATATGAACTAAAGCTAAGAATAAATATTATATATTGTACTTGATTTTATGTAGTCGGATTTTTTTTAATGTAATGGAAACCTGTTTCCATGCATGTTGAATGAACTTCTGTTGAGGTGCCATGTGTGGTGAAGTGAAAAGTGTGCATGAGATCAACTAATAATGAAAAGTTTTTCTCATGCATGTAGTGGTGAGTCTTTGATGACATGGCATGTGTGTATGTTGAGATAAATAGGATAGTGGGGATCAACTTCTTATGTATATAGGATTCACACTCACACTCTGTTGCCCTCCTTGGATCAAGATTCAACCATGAAGTCCGGCTTCTTCGACGGCAGTGGCCGTCGGTGAAGCGCTCGGGTGGACGGTCGACCTGATTTTCCTCGGTGCCATCACCTACAAGCTCATCGTCACCGTGGGGGGGGGGGGGGGGGGGGGGGCTGTGCCCCCAGCATTGGACCAATTTGTGAAGGGAAAATTATGTGAAGGCTTAGATAAGAACTTTTTAGCTTTTGCGCCCCCCCCAAACACTTGTATTTTATGTTTCGCCACCAGCTGGTTCTGCCTAGCTCCGCCACTGAGTAGGAGGTTCGCCGGTTGCGTTGTGCACACGCATTTCACTACACGTGCGCCGCCCAGTGGGTCGGCCGCCGGAATGCGGTGTGCCCGATCTGCAGAGTCCGCGTCGAGCCCTCTACTCAAGGAGTCTAAATATTTATCCGCAACACTAAAGTCTAAACTTATTTGCCGGTTCGCATGATTCATCTACTTGTCAATAAGTTTCAATGAACGGATTTGCTGATTCTCGAATAGATGAGAATTAGTTAGTACTATGTTTAATCTATTATTAATGAATAAAGTTGTCCTCCACAAAGCACCTGCAAAATCCGTGCAAAATATGTTCTCTTGCATCGCTGACTCGCTGTGTCCCGGGCGCCGAAAAGTCTTGCCTTCAGCGAGACGAGAGCAAGTATCGCTGAAGGCGAGCTCCATATTGGACTTGCCCATCGAGCCTCTGGCCACACGCCATATTCTCGTTTTTTTTATGTTTTGCGTTTTCGTTTTTTTGTTGTCTTTCACTTTATTTATAATTCTAGATATCCTATATTACAAAAAATAATTTACATAAAACATTTCAAAAAATAATGTTAATCAATCACTTAAAAAATGTTTAATGTGTATAGAAAAAATACTCCTCATGTATACAAAAAAAATACAAGGTGAAATGCGTATAAAAAATGTAGACCATGTATTTATAAGTTGCTAATCCAAGAATTGGAAAATAATGTTGACCAAGTGTTCCAAAAATGTTAAACTTGTATTGGAATTAAAAGTGTATAGAAAATATGTTGACCATATATCCAAAATATGTTAAACTGATCTAAAACATCTTATATTTATTTACAGAGGGAGTATCTGAAAAATATTCAATGTGTATAAAGAAAATGTTGAACATGTATTAAAAAAATTAAATGTTCTTTCAAAAATATTAATCAAGCATTTAAAAAAAGTGTTAATCAATTATTTCAAAATTTTAAATCAAGCATTTAAAGAATGTTAAATCTGTATATAAAAAATGTTGACCATGTATTACAAAAATGATGATTTTTTATAATGTATATAAAAATGTTAATCAAGCATTTGAAAATATGTTGAACAAGTATTTGAAAACTGTTAATCAAGCATTTATTTGTAAATATGTACATAAAAATGTTGACTATTTATTAAGAAATTATAAGAAAACTTGGTCATTTATATAAAAAATGTTAATCAAGAATTTGAAAAGGTTGAACAGGATTTTGAAAATGTTAATCAAGTATTTAAAAATGTTAAATGTGTATATAAAATATATTTTATCATGTATTAAAAATCATGAATTTTTTATCATGTACATCAACATGTTAATAAAACGTTTGAGAAGTATGTTGAATATGGATTTAAAAAATGTTAATCAAGCATTTAAAAAAGATTAGATGTGTAAAAAGTTATTGATCATGTATTAAATATATAGCAAAAACATGTCGAAAAACTATGTAAATCCGAGGGAAAACAAAAGAAAACAGATGAAAAACGAGAGAGAAACAAACTTAACCGAAGAAAAATCAGGAAAAAGAAATGAAAAGAAAAACACTATTGAAAACTCTGAAAGAAACAAAGAAAACAAACAAAGAATAAAAAACCAATAAAAACGGAGAAAGAAGCGAAGAACAATCGAAGAAAGAAAAAGAAAAAAGAACAAGAAAAAAAGTACCCAGAAAGCATGTGTAAACCCGGGTCGGTTCGTTCAAGTAGGTCGCACCCTTGTAGTCTAACACAAAATCGATGAATGCTTGGTGGTTAGCAGCTTGGTCTCTAACCAAAAGGATCTATAGGATCAAATCCCGCTCGGTCCCCTTTTCACTCATCTATTCTTTTAGAACGTCGATATGTTATGACTAGTAAAAAGCTCAGTTTTTCTTTAACTAATAAACACTGGTCTTTTGCACGACAAAATTCCCATGGACTATCGCCATTCTATGAAAATTTTGCCATGTTCAAGTTTATGTTTTCAAAATGGCGCAAAAAGGAAGAAGTCATGGCAATCTGTATCTCTAAAGTACGGAAAGTTTACGAAAAACCGAAAAAGTTGCCATCACTACGAAGTTTACGAAAAACCGAAAAAGTTGCCATGAAGTGATATGGTGAAAAAAGTTCTCTCTAGACACATAGAACATTTTCGGAAAAAATGGATAAAACATCTTAAGTTGTGATGATATCGTACATGTAATCCCTATGGCTAAACACATATCAAAGGATCAAAACTTTTTGCCATCGCAAAAACAAATTTGAAAGAACAAATTTGCCGTGTTCTCACACTAATATGTAGTGGCCATGAGAAACATTCTTCAATGGGACATGGCAAAAAAGACACAATGAACCATGGCAAAAAATGCATTTAGTTGCCATGCAAAAATAAAAACACATCAATGAAAAATACTGATTTTAGTTGCCATAACAAGTTTGCCATGTTTTTGAACATCTTAGGTTGCCATGTTTTTGAACATCTTTAGTAGCCATAGCAAGTTTGCAATGTTTTTTGAACATCTTAGTTAAGAAGTTTGCATGTTTGCCATGTTTTTGTACAAACTTCTTTCCCTAATAATAAAGCATGGATTGACTTTGTCGGGCTCACCGTCACAATACGCTTCTTCCGTGATTTTACGCTTTCAGTTTGAATTTAAAACATATTCGAGGTGATACTAAATTTTGTCTACTTTTATCTATACTACTATATAGTGTACGAGTTTTTGAATTGTAGCAACATCATCAATCCTAGCCGTTGATCTCATAAATCTAATGGTTGAGACTCAACGGATTCGCAGTGAACAGTAGCCCACACTTGCATCTGCTGGTTTCTGGAACAATCCCGTCACACCTCCTCTCTTCACTTGCATCTTCTGGGTTCTGGAACAATCACGTCACACGTCCTCTCTTCTCGCCATGTTGCATGTGCCAGTGCATCAGGCAAAGAGCCGAGACAGGGGCGGAGACGAGTGAACATTTTTAGCAGGTTCTATACTGTACAACGGCTAATGACCGCAACTAATTGCATCATTAGTCCGTACAAAAATATATTCGTGGAACCAACTACACCGAATATACAGAAGACCAAAGCCGAGTGACCCATACATGTAGGTGTGGCTAACTATTGTTTTCCCCTTAGACAATTGATCGATTGATTGATCTACGTGCGTGTTCGACTCGACTACTTAGGGCGTTTTTTTGCTGCACCCCAGTGAAATGTAAAGACCACCACAATACCAATTTTCATTAGCAGAAAACCACCACTTTATAATTCATGGCATAAATCACCGTACAAATGACAGTGGCAAAAAACATTAATGATAAATGTTAGTTGCTTTAATTCTCTTCCAGTTGTCTTCAAGACATATTTTTGAAATATAGTGAAGACAATTTTCTTTGACATTACATGATTGCAAAGAAAAATAGTTGTAAAGTTCACATTATCAACTTGTTCAACACTTCTGGTTTTAGAGCTCAATTTAAGTTAACAGAAATGTAACATTCTTTTGTAGTTCTAGAAATATATTTTGATAATTTGTCATCAATGCTATCGTGAGACCTAACATAGCCTGATGTTCCGTAACTTTTGTGAACATTGGCTTTTCGCCTTCCTCATATCTAAATACTGGCTCCGTCCTTGGCCGAGTACGAGAGATGTATTGTCTAGGAGGATAAACAAAAGCAAATAATTAGTGGGTTCCACCATGTAAATCTTCAATTTTTTCCCTATGGAAATTTTTGGGTGTCATTAGGCCATATCATGCCAATTACCAATTTTTGATTACTTCATTTGTGCATGCATACACCAACAATATTTATTTTTGCTCTGAATTCATTGCAAAGTACTACTCCCTCCGTTCCTAAATATAAGTCTTTGTAGAGATTCCACTATGGACTACATACGGAGCAAAATGAGTGAATCTACACTCTAAATGCATCTATATACATCCGTATGTGGTTCATAGTGAAATCCCTACAAAGACTTATATTTAGGAACGGAGGGAGTATATGTTTTTTTTTTCTTTTACTAGAATCATAGGAACAATATTGTTAAGACGTGCATTGCACGTGTGTACATACTAGTAGGAATCAACCCGCAGTCCACCGTACCTGGACCGTAAGTGAAAAAAAAAACGTTTCATATGATTGTTGCCCCGCACGAGAAGACGAGGGTTCCTCTGCCGCCGCCGCCGCGCCCACATCTTCTTATCCCCGGTGCTCGTCCTCTCCCCGCCGTCGCCGAATCCGGATGAGATCGGCAGGATCGGCTGCATCTCGCGCGACGCCCGGCCACTGTGCTCGGGGAGAAGGGAGAAAGTAGGAGCGGTGCTGCGACCTAGGCAGCAACTCGCCAAGCCGGGCGGTGGCAAACGAGAGCCTCAGCGGTTGGCCGTCGAAGCAGAGGAAGAGAGGAGCTCCAGCCGGATGCGAGCGGAGGACACCGATGGCTCTCGGCGGCCATCGACGGGAACTTGAATGCCCCAGCCCCCAAAGCTCGCCTCATCTTCTACCGGCAACAGGGGACGGCTTCCCTCCTGGCACCCGTAGGCAGCCTCGGCTCACCGCCGTCGGGATCTGGCCAACACCGGCTCCTAGCGTTGCATCCATCAGTCCCGGATCTCGCCACTGCAGGATGCGGGGAAGAGGATGAGGTACGGCATGCAACAACGAAAGAAGGTGCAGAGCCAGCGACTGGATTTTTTTTGGTTAAAGAAGGTACAGGGCAACGACTGTATTTAGATCATAATAGGATCGGTTCGCATTGGTGGCGCAGTAGTGCTGCGTAGGCAGCTGCTACCAATCTTCACCATGCTGGATGAAGCCGTCAAGGTGAGATGATCGATTTCTTGTTGTCCACTGTCCCCTATTTAAGATTACTGACCTGGTTCCTCTTATTTCTCTTGTTGATGCAAACCTGCTCACTTCACAAGCCGCGCTCACAACTTCCAACGTAGATTTCGTGGCTGGCATGCTTATCTTATTTTCCTTTCTGGATCAGGGAACAAATTGCTCGATCATAATAGTTTGTTCTTCTTTCTGTTCCAGGAAAGCACCGGAAAGAGATGTTTCTATGCAGCATAACCCAAAAGTTTAATTTGAGGAATTCCATCAAGCGTATGTTCTATAGCCTCCATCCTGTAGTTTATTTCCTTTGTTTCAGGTTGTACAGAGGAGCTCAGCGACAACTGAGGTGCTGCTAGAATTACATCAGCTACTAACTTACGTACATATCTAAAAAAAACTGCAGCTCTAGCTCCATGTAGTGATGACTTAGTATATTCTAATGCTCATAGGTACTGATTTTTTTTTACAGGTTAATTTAATCAATTCCATTGGCGTACTTTAGGAACGAGGCTGTATTGGGTGGTCTCTGACCGCCTGACAGACAATACAGAGTCGCCGTAGTTGGGTTGTGTTCATGTAACACTGAAACTTGACATAGTTAGTATAAGAAGGTTTGGTTTACTTCCACTATGTTACTGTTCAATCTATTTTATAAACATGTTGATTAGCCATTCTGGCAAAGATGCATCTTCAATATTTCAGAAATCTCTTTTCCAGAAACTCCAATTCTGCTCATAGGAATTGCGATGCCCAATATTTCTCAATTTGCTGACAAGGCTGTAATATATGTATGCCTTACGCATGCCGATCCATTGGAAGAGTATTTTCAAGGATTCTGCTGCTTACTAATTTTTTACATCCATTGAACAAACTAAGCGGTAGGGTGATTGTTCCCTCTCATTAGAACTAAAACATATCTTCGTATTTTTATAAGGTATTTCTCCCCAAAATCTTACCCAAACGATTCCCATGAAGTAATATATTTCGATATGTTTTTAAACTTCTAATTATGTACAGTACATTATTGTTGTGGTGTTGATCATATCAACCACGAAACAAGGTTTATATTTGTTTGAGTTTTTATTCTCTAATGATATAGCATCCACGGGACCCGAGCACAATGCTAATTCATAGAAAGCATCTCTTGCTTGCGTTAATTTGGCCTAGAGTGCTACATCGTGGCCGGCGGGGCTTAACGGGCCCGCTTCGGGCCTGGCTGGGCCAGGGGTGGCCCAGCATGCCCCGCGGGCATGTCCGGACGGCTACCGCGACGGTGCCGGAGGCATGGGCCTCCCGCACGACGGCGGTGGAGGTGGTTCCCTCCCGCTCGGCGTCGGTGTCGCGGCTCCCGTCGTGGTGCGCTTTTCTCCGGTCCTCTTGGCCTCGTGGTGGTGTTCGTAGTGAGGCGGCGTTGGTGGCGGCGCTACTGCGTTGGCGCATGGGGGTGGGCGACGGTTTGGCGGGTCGGTTCCATCCGGTTGGGCAGTTGGGTCTGGGAATGCGGGAGAAATCCCTGCCGGCTTCGGCCCCGAGGCGGTGACACCTGCGGGTGCAACCATTCCTTCCTGGAGGGTGTCGGTGGTATTCACCCCCACCTCCCTCTGCGTGCCAGGGGAAACCCTAGGACTCGTCCGGGTAGCAGCGTCGTCGGCGTCGCATTCCTTCTTGGAGGTGCTGCTTGGTACGCGGCGGTTCGGAACCTCGGTCTGTGGTGGTTTGTATCCGGTGGGCGCCGCGGTGGCGGGTCATCCGCGCTTTGCCGAGCTGCTGTGGTTGGCATTTGTTTCTTCTTCCTTTTCTTTTGGTGTGTTGTGCTGCTCGCCACAGCGATCTTTGTACTCGGTGTTGGTTGCTTTGGAATACAAAGCGGGGGGAAACCCTTTTTCGGTAATTTGGCCTAGAGTTCTATGTTTACATGATGCTCCGAAAGAATTGTATATTGTTTATCTCCCACAAGGTAATTTTTTGATTTATTATGTGTACTTCTGTATTCAATGTTTTCTTAAATTATTTGACTTTTTGCACATTATGCATTGACTGACCATGATCTATGTGCCCAGATAGCAATAGTATCATCTTTGGAAAAACTATGACTTGTGAAGATAAATAAAAGTTCCGTCTTAAAAAATCAACTGATGTGCTGGTTGAAATTATCATGTTGGATAATATTTGCTTTTACTAGCAGTTGCAGTGCTCTTGTTATTTTATTTCCACAAATATCATCACGTTTTGCTATTGACGTCATGCTATATTCCTTGACTGAAAGCAAACCCTTTAATTGCAGCTGTACTAAGGATTCTTTCCGTCTATATCATGTCATGATTTTCTTACTAGCTGTAGTGGTGCTCTTATTATTTTTATTTTCCAGAATTACTGTCATTTCACAGATGGTGTAAACCTTGTTCATGGCTAACTTATAGAATAGCAAACCTGGTTCATGGCTAACTTACAGAATAACAAACCTTGTTCATGGCTAACTTATAGAATAGCAGAAACAGATTTCAAAAACCATCAATATCGGGAACACTCTGACCATGTATTTGATTATGTTATTAAAGACCCAATATATGATGAGGTCCTGCATCTCCTGATGTTGAGCTATATAGACTGGTATTTCTAATAAATTTTATTGACAGGCACTTTGGCGTCGTTAACAATTGACACGCACTTTGGTGTCTCAGCAACCAGGTCGCCACCGGCCACCACGGTGGCTCGCCGTGATGCCCTCCCGCCACCCTATGTACGACACCAGTGGCGAGATGGGAGGGAACTCTTTGGCGTGCCGTCACACAGGAACAACACACGTCATACACTCTGAAGGACATGTTTGTCAGGCTTGACCTTGCCGCCTCTGTTGCTGGAGATCAGCCGAAGAGTTAGCTTATTGCCGCTTTGCTTCAATGCTCTTCGACTCTCCGTAATGAGCAGCTGATGGTGCTTGGACGAAACAATTGATCGGAAAATGGGTAGTGTTGTACTGATCGGAAAATTCATTTAGAAATGTATAAAAAAATCAAGCATTTTTTAAAGAAAAAACATATGTTAAAAATGTGTTTCTTTATAGAAATGTTCTAATTTTCATAAACGTTTAAGATTCTTAAAGAAGTGTTCCAATTTTTTATGTAAACCTTAACTTCTATTAAAAATAAGCAAATTTTCATGGTTTCCTAAAAAACCAAAAAAAAAGATTGACAAACTACTCCATGCAAAACTGCTCTTCCATCTAATGAAGAACCCTAAGTTGGTTTTTTCATGTCCAAACTTGATTCTACAAAAAGCAATAATCAGTTTTACCTTATCCTCAAAGTTTATTAAAATTGGATATATAAAATGGTGCACAGTGGAATATGAAGCTGGTTGTGTCTCTTTGTTCGCCCGGTGCAACGCACGGGCATTTGTACTAGTAATTTAAAAAGAAAGTTGCCATGTTTTTGCACATCGTAAGTTTGCCATGACAAGTTTGCAAATGTTTTTGACATCTTAAAAACCGCCATGGCAATTTGCCATGTTTTTAAACATCTACAATGTCGCCATATTTTTTAACATATTTAGTTGCCATGGCAAGTGTGCATGTTTGTGAACATGTTAATTAAAAGTAGGTTTCCATGTTTTTGAACAAACTTAATTAAAAGAAGTTACCATGTTTTTGCACATATTAAAGTTTGCCATGTTTTTGAACATTTTGAAATGCCATGGCAAATTTTCCATATTTTTGAACATCTACAAAGTTTGCCATGTTTTAGAACATTTTGAAATGCCATGGCAAATTTTCCATATTTTTGAACATCTACAAAGTTTGCCATGTTTTTGATCAGTTTTAAATGCCATGGAAAATTTTCCATATTTTTGAACATCTACAAAGTTTGCCATGGCAAGATTCGTACAAACATCTGATGATGGCTGAGGCGCCCGGGACGAGACCAAATAATATGGTACGTTCGGCCATTATAGATTTCGTTCTTTTAACTTCTTTTAACTGCGCCAGTGGGCCGGCCCGTTAGTGTATATGCTCGACGCGAGAGTAGAATCTGTCTCGCTTAAGGCGTGACATAGCGCTCGCGCTATGTCCTCGTCTCTTGATTTTTCATTGGGCCACGTTGGGATCTCCTGTTCGGAGCTTCACGCGCCAATGCTGCTGGGCCGGCCCGTGTAGATTCTGAATTCGCTCTCAATCGCCTGGTTTGCTGGATCGCAATTTGGATTTTTTGTTGTTGCAAAATTCGGAAACAAAATCTTGAATTAAAAAGAGTTCAGGATTTTCAAAAAAAGTTCATGAAATTGAGAAAAGGTCATCAAATTTCAAAAAAGTTCATCAAATTTGGAAAATGTTTGTGGATTCTAAAAAAGTTAATTGAATTAGTAAAATGTTTGTGTATTTTTTTAAAGCTCATCGAATATGAAAAAAATCATTAAATTTGAAAAAGTTCTTTTGATTTTGAAAAAAAACGGTTCACAAATTTTAAAAATAGTACATCCATTATTATTTTTTTAATCAATTTCGAAAAAAGTTCACAAACTTAAAAAAAGTTCACGAAATTGAAAAAAACTATTTTGAAAACTTCACAAACATGAAAACAGTTTATCATTTTTTTAAATTCATTGATTTTAAAAATTCACATATTTTGAAAACACGAATTGTGGAAAAAAGTTTTTGCATCTCGAAAAAACCGTGAATTTGATAAATGTTCATTGATTTGAAGACAAAATCGCAAACTTGGAAAAGGTTCAATGATTTTTCGACAAAATCGCAAACTTGGAAAAGGTTCAATGATTTTGAGAAAAAGGTCAAAATTTTCAAAAAAGTTCACGCATTTTAGAAAAAAAGGAAGATAGGTAAAGGAAAATAGAAAAGAACAAGAAAAAAGGAGTAAGAAAAAAAAAAGAATCGTAGCCTCTTGATTCACAGCGAATTGAAGAAAGAATAAAAGAAAAAAAACTTAGTAAGCCCAAGCGTGCAGATGATGTAGTGGTTGTTGCGGTTATGTGAGAATAGTGAGGGGTTCGAACCCTGCTTATCGCAACTTTTTTTAAGCATAGCACGGAAAAATGTCAATGGGTTGGCCCAACTCAGACAGGAGTGTGCTTTTTTTTTTTTTTTGAAATGGAACACTGGGATTCCATACATCACACAGGTCCAGCCATACTACTGGCCTTACGAACGGTTACATCATCCGGGAGGCTCTCAGGCCATAGTTCCCGATTAACTAGCCTACGAGCACCAAATGCTGCTATTACATGTGCCAAGTTATTACAGGCTCTCGGGACAAACGAGAAAGAGACGCGATTGAAGTTTAGCCGGCCAAAGTTACGGATTTCTCTGAATAGGATACCCTCAGCTGCCATATCTGCATCATTGCCCTGTAATGCTTTCACCAGGCTTTGGATGGTGAAATAACATTTAACCGCGCCAAATAGGAATGCCGGTCATACCTTTTTTAAGCTTTGCAAGAAAAAACTGTTAATAGACCAGACCAGCTCGAACAGGGGGTGTGCGCTGGATGGCGAAAACGCCTTTCACCGGCGCTTGAAGCGCCAAATAGGGAATGCCCACTAGACCACCCCAAAGTGCATGATATCTTTGAGCAGCGGGTAGAGGAGGTAACTGAGACTTTAATAAATCTTATATGGGATTGTTTTTTTGACAAAAATGATTCAGATATATTATAAAAATTCACCGAAAGTATAAAGCATCTCAAATATAATAAAAAATTACATCGAAATTCCGACACCGCCGAACGACTATTACTGCCATCAGAACGAGTCGCCGATGCACCGCTGTTGCCGCTCATTTATCAGAGTCGGCTTGACCTTATCGATAACAACCAAAAAGTCTTCGTTCATGTGCCCCTATGCTTAAATACAAGTGCTTAAAGCCATAGAGTATTGACATGTCAGTAAGCGCCTCTCTAAAATTAGCTTCGCACAATCGTAGCAAGCCTATACATATGCTTAAATGGAGCAGACGCAAAGAGGAAAAGGCGCGGTTACTTTCCCCAGCACCGGCCAGGCACGAGCAAACTTAGAGCATTTATAGCTGGACATAGCAAATATGATCCTTTAAACACCTGTGGCCGCGCCCGGTCAATGACCAGGCGTGTCCGTTTTGTGCCTTTATTTATTCGTTCGTGTAGTCATATTCCTCATTTTCATCCTCATATGTCCGGTCACTTGCATATGAAGGGAGAGAAAGAAAAGAATGAATAAAGAAAAAAAAATATGGTCCAGGGTGGGGACGCGTCCTACGTGGCGGACTGACCGGCCGCGCCCGGGCGCGTCCGGCCGTCCGCGAGACATTATATCCTCCCCATATTTGAGATGGATATAAGGATTCGCAGACAGCCCGGACGTATAAGGATGATAGGGGTCCGGTTGGGTCAACTTTTTACTACTTTTTGCTTCTCTCTCCTGTCCGGTCAGTAGTCCCCGCGCCCGCCCGGTCAATTTAAGGAGTCCGGCTGTAGATGCTCTTAGGCACCTGCTTACTTTCCTAAGCATTGGGTACCTCTGATGTAATGAAAAAAAATATAGCACCTGTCTTAAGCACCTGCATTGTATAAGGCCTAAGGACCATCGTTCTGAAGTCGCGGTCGCCATTGTTGAATCCTTGACTAAATCTGAAACACCTGGCGCCAAATCTCGCTACATTACGAAAAACCCTAACCTGACAGCCTTAAGGAGATAATAAGAATCTACACCAGAGCTCCGTCGACTACGTCCAAATGAACAAACTCGACAAGGACTGAAGTCCGAAAGACAAACTCGAAGCAGCAGCGCGGCCATCCGCCTGAGCGCTGCACGTGCAAGGACTGGAAAACATTAACCTAAACTAGTAACCGAAGCGGAGGCACCGGAATTTTCCTCCCCGCCGCAGACCGCCAGAGTAGCAGACGGAGGGAAAACGAATCCACGGCCTCGCTGACGAAACCTGCAGGAAAGAGTTTGCCCTAACAAAACTGTAAATAAAAAGGGGCTGGATCGGCGACATGTTGAACGGTGCCAGCTCATTTGTGCTTGGCAGCGGCTGTGTCAGTGCGTCTGTGTCTCGCCGACTGCGAGCTACACGTAGCGCTCGCCTACAGCGCACTCACAGGTGAGCTGGCCCAGCATACTGTTTTTTGTCTGTGTGACTCAACTCTTGTTGAAGTACGTTTTTCTTTTCTAGTGTTACTGAGAGCATCTCCAGCCGCGCCCCCAACAGGCCCTCCCCAGGTGTTTTTGTCACGCCGGCGCTGAAAAAACGACCCAGTCGTCCCCCAGAAGCCCGTTTTTCACCGGCTCGGGCCGAATCTGGTGCCGGCGGACCCAGGCAGAACCCGGCGCCCTGGGGGCGCCTGGGCGCCGGCACAAGAGAAAAGGCGCGCGTGGGTCTGCCCTATCGGCGAGTCGAGTGCCTCTTCCCGTCGTTTCTCCCCGCTTTTCCCCCAGTTCCCTCCCATTTTCTCCTTTCCTCCCGCCATTCTCTCTCCCGCTCGCCTCCCAGCCGGCCCCCATGGCACCGAAGAAGTACGTCGTCCCCCGCGCCGCGGCAACCGCGACCGCCTCCGTCACCCAGCCGAAGCAGAGAAAGCTGAGGGCGCCGCCGTCCAAGCCGCCGGGCATGACAAACGCCGATTGGAGGGTAGAAGTACAGCGACGGGAGGCCGTCACCGCCGACCGGTGGAACAGGGCCCTCGCCAAGAAGGCCCGTGACAACGCGGCACGCGCGGCTGCGGGTGCCGCTGCCGCTTCCGCGGACCAGGCCGAGGCCGAGGCGGCACGCGCGGGGATGATGAATCCCCCCGGCAACCACGCGCCGTACGCGCCCTGGGGCCAGCAAGGTGTCGGGTCTCCGACGCCGCAGCCATGGGGATCGCCGGGCTACGCCGACGGGGACGTGCACGGTGGGTTCAACCCAAATGTCACGTTCCCCCATGGACACCCGGCCCAGCGCACGCCCTCGCCCGCCTTCACCGGCGTGCAGTACCCTCCATACAACTACTCACCGCCCGCATACGCGTCCTCCCCGACGCCCCCTCTCCGCCGTTGCGCACTGCCCTTCTCGCACCTCGGTGACGCCGACGAGACCGAGACCGACATGGACGACATCATCGCGGAAGGATCGGCCGCGGCCGCCGCGTCTCCCGGGTTCACCGCGGATGAGGCGGTGGATCTCAGCGGCGGCATGGACGGCGAGCTCGGCTACGTCTACGGCGACGAGGAGCAGGAGGAAGAGGACGAGGACGAGGAGGAGCCGGCGAGGAGGCGCAAGAAGAAGAAGCGGACGGCCAGGTCAGCCGAGCCGCGCATCAAGTGGGCGTCCAAGGAGGAGGAATGCCTCGCCGAGGCATGGAAAGTCGTCTGCCTCGACCCGACCACCGGCGCGAACCAGAGCATCGACACGTACTGGGCGCGCATCAAGGCCGAGTTCGACGAGCGCAAGCTCGTCGACCCCTACTTCAAAGGCGTCTAGATGCAGCGCGGGTCGAAGGCGATGGCGAACCATTGGGGGCGCATCCAGGGGGCGTACAACAAATGGCATGGTGTCGTCGAGGAGGTGGCCGCTCGCCCGGAGAGCGGCGCCAGCATTGAGGATCAGGTATGCCACGCCGGTCTCCCGTCTCTCTTCGCCGTGTGCGCCCGCCAACTGTTTGTTCATCCCCGCGCAGTTGCTGCGCATGTTCGGCCTGTATAGGCAGAGCAACAACGACGTCGAGTTCAAGTACCTCCACATTTACAAGCGCATTGACAAGTGCGACAAGTGGACGGAAGTCCGGCGCACCCTCGAGAAGGCCAAGGAGACATACAAGCCGGACGCGCCAGCTCCGGGCGCGTCAGAAGGGCGGCCGGACGGCAACAAAGGTGCCAAGAAGGGGAAACACGCCGACCCGGCCACCGCTCGCGTGCAGGAATCCATCCAGCACTGGCTCGCCGACGCACAGGCCCGGGCCGTCCTTCGTGAAGAGAAGACCGAGGCGCGGTGGTCGGCGTTGATGTCGACAAGCACCGTCAAGCTCGACCTACTCCGGACCAACGTCGCCGCGAAGAAGAGGAACACCGACCTGGCTTTCCTGCTGGGCGGGGCGGACATGCTCCAGAGGACCGACGAGGCGGTCAAGGCGTGGTACAGGGCGCATGTCGGCCTCATCCTGGACCAGCTTCCTTCGACGACGCCGCCCATGCCCACGCGCACGCCGACGCCGCCAACAAGCCCGACCGATGATGCCGCCGAGACTGCCCGCAGCGCAGAAGCCACGCCGCCAAGCACAGAGACCCCGTCAAGCCCGCGCACGCCGACTCCGCCGACACCAGAGGCCGACCTCGCCGTCTGATGCGCGTTTCTGTTCTGATTTTTATACGCCGAACTTTTCATCGATCATCAATCACCGCTTGATCGCCGGATTGTGACGTTATTTTTGGGCGTGGGAATGAACTACGTTTGAATTTGCCCAGGCTGAGGGGGGGGGGGCGCCCGGGGCCGTGGCTGGGAGGTAGGCCGCCCCCAGGGGCTGAACTAGCGCCGGCTCGCCCCCAGGGCGCAGTTTTTCGGCGCCCTGGGGGGCCGAACGGCTGGAGATGCTCTGACTTGCTGCCTTGCATAGTGGACAGATTTAGTAGGAGTACGCTTTTTTTGTATTTATAATTTAAAAATAACAAATACATATATTACAAAAGATAATTTAGTTAATTTTTCAAGCATTCATCAAACATTTAAAAAATGTTTGCTCAACTTAAAAAATTGTTTATACAATTCAAAAAAATATGGCATTTATGAAATGATCACACATTCCAAAAAAGTGTACTCACCATTTTGAAAGTTGTTATACAATGTAAAAAATATATTGGTGTAAATAAAAAACAATGTTCCGTACCAATTAAAAAATGTACCTTACATTAAAAATGTCGCACGTTTCAGAAATATGTTTGTGACATTTTAAATAATGTTTATAAAATGTAAAAAATGCTCACATAGCTTAAAAGGTTACCCATCATTCAAAAAAATCAATGTATATTCGAAATATCTTTAACACATATTCAAGAAAATCTAAAAAATATATTTAGACAACATTTAATCATGTAATTGAAAAATGATAAACCTGTATAAAGAATGTTTTAGATGTCTACGAAAATGTACAACATGTATGAAAAAGTGGACATCAAAACATATATTAGAAAAAATGAGAAATATGTATTAAGAAAGTAAAACTGTACAAAAGGTTTAAAAAGTAGATACATGTTGAAAAAATTGAAAAAAAAAGATAAAAAGATGAAAGTCGAAGAAAACGGTTAAAAATCGAGATAGAAACAAGAAAGCTGAAGAAAACCAAAGCAAAAGAACCAAGAGAAAAACCAAAGAAATCAGAAGAACAACTACTCAAAACAGTGAAAACCCGATGAAACACACACAAAACTCACTGGAGGTACAATATTGTGCCTGCCCAGTAGCATCACCATGTAGGTGATACCTATTATGACTTGCATCGGACGAGAAATGGCATATGCGGCTTAGGAGGGCCATGCATCGTTCTTTCTCAACAAAAGGAGGGTCATGCAGCGACACTTTATTAAACTCTTTACAATGCATGTACAAGTGATATGTTTTTTTTCCCTCTAGCTAGGTTTTTTTCCTCCTCGGGTGATTATCGCCGTCGTCAAGAACATCGCCCCTACCTCCGTTTCTACCCAATCGCCCATCATTTTCTGGTCGTGGGGCGCGCTTTGTCAACATATCAGCAGGATTATCATGAGTACTGATCTTGCATACCTTCAGTTTATCTTGCTCAACAATGTCTCGAACAAAATGGTATTTGACATCAATGTGCTTTGTTCTCTCATGAAACATTTGATCCTTAGTGAGGTATATGGCACTCTGACTGTCACAAAACAAGTTAATGCAAGAATTATCTCCACAAAGCTCAACATACAAACCTTTCAGCCAAACAGATTCTTTACATTCTTCTGCAATAGCCATGTATTCTGCTTCAGTGGTAGATTGAGCAACTACTGGCTGCAACGTTGCCCTCCAACTCATGGCACAACCACCAACAGTGAACGCATAACCTGTAAGGGACCTCCTCTTGTCCAAATCACTGGAAGCAAAATCTGAATCCACATAGCCAACTAGTCCCTCACTAGTCCTGCCGAATTTCAAACAAGCATTGGAAGTGCCACGAAGATACCTGAAAATCCATTGAACAACCTTCCAATATTCTTTACCAGGGTTAGCCATGTATCGACTGACCAAACTCATTGCAAATGACAAATCAGGCCTAGACCACACCATGGCATACATTAGAGAACCAACAACACTGGAATATGGAACTCTTGACATATACTCAAACTCTTCATCATTACTAGGGCAATGAGAAGATGATAATTTGAAATGAGGAGCAATGGGAGTGCTTACTGACTTAGCATCTTGCATATTAAAATGATGAAGAACTTTCTTAATGTAATTTTGCCGACTAAGAAATAACAAACTAGAATTTCTGTCCCTTGTAATCTCCATACCTAGAATTTTCTTAGCAGCACCAAGATCCTTCATCTCAAACTCACTACTTAATTATGCCTTTAAAGTAGTGATCTCTTTCTTGCCCTTGGCAGCAATCAACATATCATCAACATATAACAGCAAGTATATAGGTGATCCATCAACAAACTTAATGTAAACACAACTATCATATGCAGACCTCTTAAATCCATGTGCTATCATAAATGAATCAAACCTCTTATACCACTGTCTCGGAGAATGTTTCAAACCATATAGAGACCTCTTTAACTTGCAAACAAATTTCTCCTTACCAGGTACTATGAAACCTTCTGGTTGATCCATGTAAATCTCCTCCTTTAGGTCACCATGTAGAAAAGCAGTCTTGACATCTAACTGCTCAAGCTCAAGATCATGCATAGCAACAATACCGAAAAATGCACGAATGGAACTATGCTTCACAACTGGAGAGAACACATCATTATAATCAATACCTGGTATCTGATTGAAGCTCTTGGCCACTAACCTTACCTTAAACCTCGCGGGCTCAATAGGAGACAAGCCATCCTTTCTTTTGAAGATCCATTTGCAACGAACGGTCTTCTTTTGTTTAGGCAAGCGAACGACATCCCGTGTGGCATTTTTCTCAAGTGACTGCATCTCTTCCTCCATAGCAGCAATCCACTTCTCGCGGTCTCCAGAAACAATGGCTTCAATGTATGTGGACGGCTCATGGATCTTCTCAACCTGTTCTGCACAACTGAAAGCATAATGAACAATGTCACGCTCTTCAATTAGGCGCTTAGGTTTGTTCATGGCTCTCTTTGTCCTGCCGGACACAAGAGACTAAATTTGTCGCTGCAAAACAGGGGGTGAGTGCTGCACAACATCATCATCATGGACCTCTGTATCTGGAGCATCATCAACATTATCATCAACATGTGCATCTGGAGCAACAACATCATTATCAACAATTACGTTTTCCTCCTCATCAAGGTGCTCCACCTGCACATTAACTTATTGTGGCTCTACATTAAAAGTATATGTGGACAGATCATCATGATACATAACAGATTCATTGAAAACAACACTCCTACTCACAAAAACCTTATTAGTTTCGGGATTCCATAACCTGTATCCCTTTACTCCTGAACCATAACCAATAAACACACACTTAATAGCTCTAGGCTCAAGCTTTGCATTATCAACGTGTGCATATGCAGTGCATCCAAAAACTCTCAACTACGAATAATCAGCTAGAGTACCAGACCATAACTCAATGGGACTTTTCTTATGAAGTGGAATGGATGGTGACCTGTTGACGAGGTAGCAGGCGGTGGACGCAGCTTCAGCCCAAAAACCTTTGCCCATGCGAGCATTGGACAACATGCAGTGAGCCCTTGAGATGATGGTTCTGTTCATGCACTCAGCCACACCATTCTGTTGAGGAGTGTATGGGACGGTGTGGTGCCTGACGATGCCCAAGTTTCTGCAATAACTATTAAAAGCTTTCGAACAAAATTCCATACCATTGTCAGTATGAAGTATTTTTACCTTCCTCTCAGTTTTCCTTTATACCATAACTTTCCAATCCTTAAAGGCATCAAACACATCATATTTATTTTTCATAAAATAAGGCCACACTTTTCTGGAGTAGTCATCAATAATTGTAAGCATATAACGAGCACCAGCAAGCGAGGGTTTACGGGAAGGTCCCCACAAATCAGCATGTACATAATCCAATATACCTTCAGTGGTATGAACAACAACATTGAACTTTACCCTCTTATGCTTACCGAAGATACAATGTTCACAAGACTCCAACTCACTTACGTTGTAGCCATCCAGAAGTTCTGTCCTAGTCAATTCTGCCATGCCAAGTTTACTCATATGCCCAAGGCGCATATGCCAAATATTAGTTTTACTGGATTTATCAGAAGTAACAGCAGCGGCGGCAGTATTGGTAATAGTGCCCCCTCTAAGAACATATAACTTAGGAGAATTCATGTCACCTACCATATGAACGAGGGAACCTTTTGTTACCTTCAGAACTCCACCTGAACTAGAGTGTTTGTACCCTTTGACGTCAAGAGTACTCAACGAGATGAGGTTTTTGGCCATGCCTGGTATGTGTCTCACATCTGTCAACGTGCGTATCATGCCTTCATGCATCCTGATCTGAACAGAACCAATGCCCACAATCTCATGTGGGTTGTCATCTCCCATACGCACTACATCTCCACTCTGCACAAACTCATAAGTACTGAACTAATCTCTATTACAGCATATATGAAACAAACAAGCAGAATCAAGTATCCATTCATCATGACATGAAACACAACCAGCAAAAACAACTAAAGCATCATCTGAATCAGACTTATTACCAGATGTAACATTGACCTTACCATCACCATCGGATTTGTTTTTAGGTTTCCACGTACCATTCCTTTTCTCCTTTTTTCCAACTTCCAACATTCATAAATGAGGTGACCTTGTTTCTTACAGTACCTGCAGAACTTTTCCTTCCCAGATCCTCTGGACTTCGAACGACCTCTGCTGTTCTTGCTTTTGTCTCTGTCGTTGTTGTTTTTGTAATTTTCTGCTCAGGCCTGCCTCGTACCTGCAAAGCTTCTCCTTTGGAGGACGATCCCTCAGATTGCAACATATCTTTCATCTTTTCCTTCTGTTGAAGGGCGTCATATACTTTCGCAACAGTTAGTTCATCACGGCTATATAATATGGTATCTCGAAAATTTGCAAAGGAACTAGGCAGCGAGCATAAAAGTAGAAGACCTAAATCTTCATCATCATACTTTACCTCCATAGACTGTAAATCAGCAACGATCTCCTTAAAGATCGACAAGTGGTTTAGCACCAAACCACCTTCTTGCAACTTATGCGTGAACAACTTCATCTTCATGTGCATCTTACTGGTCAGATCCTTGGACATGCAGATCGACTCCAGTTTAAGCCAGAGGGCTGCTGCAGATTTCTCCAGGAGCACTTCTTGCATAATATTGTTAGACAGATGAAGATGAATCAGACACATAGCCTTACGATCTTTGCGCTTCTCATCCTTGGTCCAATCCTTCTATTCTTTTCCACCAAAACCATCTAGCGCCTCGTCCAGATCGGGATGCGCCAGGATAGCCCACATCTTCACTTGCCACAAGGAAAACCTCGTGTCGTAGTCCAGCAGCGGAAGATCGAACATCATCGATGCCATGTCGTTGAAACCCTAGACAGAAAAACGAGGCTCTGATGCCACTTGTTAGAGATACGACAGGCAAATCAACTCGACGAAGATAAAAAACAAGCAGGGGACACAAAATTTTAACGTGGAAACCCCCTCCGACACGAATGGGAAAAAAACCACGGGCGCCAGCCAGCCAAACTTCACTATATCGGGGGAGGTTACAAACACCGGGGATTTACAACTGATCAACTTATCTCGTGCGGCGGCTTACAAGAGGTATATATAACACATGCCAGTGGATATCGATGATGTGCAACTGCTCATGAAGGAACTGGGTGTGCGAGAGGAAGACCTGGATGTTGTGGTTTTTTATGAAAAGGAAGTGCCGGTGGAGGCGGCTTGATGGATCGTGCTCGCAAGGGTGCACTCCACCAAAACCTACTCTCAATACTGGTTATTTCGGAATATGAGATCAACTTGGGATCTTGCCCAGTAGGTGATTTTTAAGCCACTTGATTAAAACCTATGTATGGTTCAATTCTCCTGTTTAGGGGATTGGGAGAGAGTTACTCAATAAGGACCTTGGCACTTTAGGGGAGACATCGTCATACTCAAGCCATATGATGGTTTGGCGAAACCCTCGACTGTTCAGCTTGATACCATTGAGTTTTGGCTCAAATTCATGATGTTCCACCCCTATATGCTCATCTAGTACCATCCCTTGCAGCAAAGGTGGGCGAAGTTCTTTTCACTGAACCACAAGCTCAGGATTTCGTGGAAAGTTTTCATTGTGTCTAGGCCAGGATCAACGTCACAAAGCCCCTGAAGAATGCAGTATCTATGACTCGAGAAGGCAAGCGCCAGATCTACAGGGTTAGATACGAGAAACTCCCAGACTGGTGCACCATCTGTGGCCTGCTGGGGCATCTTGTTAAAGAGTACGACATGGAATCCATCCTCCCTCGGCCCTGATCTTCGAAAACTTGAGGACATCGTGGACCATGCGAACTGGACAAGGACCAGGAGGGGGCCGCGGTAAAAGAGGAGGACGCCGGGGAGGCCATGCTGGAGGAGGTGCAAGAGGAGCCGAACCTGACAATAGTGAACATATGCACGATCTGGAAACAGACCGTGATTCTGTCATGGAGGATAGCAGGAACAGAGCGTCGGAGCAAGGAATGCTACAGAACAGTGTGTCCTCTCCTTCGTCAGTTCCATCAATCACAGGGAAGGGCAATCTTCTGGCCTTCCCTCCACCTACAATCCCAGCGAGTCCGAGTGCCAAGCAGGAACGAAAAGAGCTAAAAGTGGGGAGCAAAGCTGACAAGAACTCGGGCAACGGTGGAAATCTGGGGAAGAATGACACAATTTTGGTGGGCGCCGCTAGTTTTCATCATGCTCATATGATTCACGCTTGCTACTTTGATAATTTGATATGTGGGTGGACCGGTGCTTGGGTGCTATCCTTACTTGGACGACCCTCCCACTTATGATTAATCCCTCTCGCAAGCATCCGCAACCACGAAAGAAGAATTAAGATAAATCTAACCATAGCATTAAACATGTGGTCCAAATCAGCCCTTTATGAAGCAACACATAAACTAGGGTTTAAGCTTCTGTCACTCTAGCAACCCATCATCTATTTGCTACTTCCAAATGCCTTCCCCTAGGCCCAAATCATAGTGAATTTTCATGTAGTCGACGTTCACATAACACACTAGAGGAAAGACACCATACATCTCATCAAAATATCGAACGAATACCAAATTCACATGATTACTCATAACAAGACTTCTCTCATGTCCTCAGGAACAAAACTAACTACTCACAAAGCATGTTCATGTCCATGATCAGAGGGGTATTGAATATCATTAAGGATCTGAACATATGATCTTCTACCAAATAAATCAACTAGCATCAACTACAAGGAGTAATCAACACTACTAGCAACCCACAGGTACCAATCTGAGGTTTTGAGACAAAGATTGAATACAAGAGATGAACTAGGGTTTGAGAGGAGATGGTGTTGGTGAAGATGTTGATGAAGATTGGTCCTCCCACAATGAGACGATTATTGGTGATGATGATGGCTTCGATTTCCCCTGCCGGAGGGAAGTTTCCCCGGCGGAATCGCTCCACCAGAGACCTAGATTGCTTCTGCCCAGGTTCCGCCTCGAGACGGTAGCGCGTCGTCCCGAAAGCCTTCTCTTGATTTTTTTTCTAGGTCAAAACGCTTCATATAGCAAAAGATGAGCACTGGAGGTTGGCCAGGGGGCCCACAAGCTCAGGGGGCGCGCCCCCAGGCTTGTGGCCACTTGGTGGGTCCCCTCCTAGTATTTATTCGCCCAATATTTTTTATATATTCCAAAATACTTCTCTGTAAAGTTTCAGGACATTTGGAGTTGTGCAGAATAGGGATCTCAGATTTGCTCCTTTCCGGTCCAGAATTCCAGCTGTCGGCATTCTCCTTCTTCATGTGAATCTTGCAAAATAAGAGAGAACAGGCATAAGAATTGCATCATAAAGTGTAATAATAGTCCATAGTGCAATAAATCTCGACATAAAAACATTTCAAAATGGACGTATCAACTCCCCCAAGCTTAGACCTCGATAAATATGACCACATGTTTAGAGATAGAGGTGTCGAAAAAACAAAATACGGACATGAGGGCATCATGATCATTATTAGAACAACAATGTTTTGTCATATAACTTCTCATGCTAAAGTGATAATTTTTTCACAAAGTAAAGTATGAACCACAAACTTCATTGAAAACTAGCAAACTATGATCTCAATCATTGATGCAATTGCAATTCGTTGTATTGTCAAAAAGAGTCTATGTAAGAGCTTTTGTTTAGCAAGTTCACATCCTCAACCATCATTTAATCTTCCATGATTGCTAACACTCACGCGATACTTATGGGGTCAAAGCTTCAGTCAGACACATAGAAAGATAGGGGCTTATAGTTTCGCCTCACAACTATTTACCTCAAGGGTAATGTCAACAATAATAAATCATGATCACCTACATCCGACTGGATATATGTGCCTAGATCTTTCTCCAACACATGATGCCTGCCAAAAAGAGAAAAATAAAGGAATGGTGAAGATCACCATGACTCTTGCATAAAGGTAAATATTTAAAGTAAAGGATAGGCCCTTCCCAGGGGGAAGCAGAGGTTGTCTTGCGCTTTTTAGTAGGATGTACAAACTCTTAATGCAAAGGAACGTCACTTTATGTTGCCACTTGTGATGGTGAACTTTATTATGTAGTCCGCCGCTTTTATTTCTTCCCCATCACAAGTTTGTACAAAGCTTATTTTTCTCACACTAAAATATCATACATATTTAGAGAGCAATTTTTATTGCTTTGCACCGATGACAACTTACTTGAAGGATCTTACTCAATCGATAGGTAGGTGTGGTGGACTCTTGTGGCAAATATTGGGTTTAAGGATTTTGGATGCACAAGTAGTATATCTACTTGGTGTAGATTTTTTGGTTAGCATGGGGTAGAAAGCAAGCACCACATGTCAGAGGATCTATGAAAAATATAACTTCTATTCGGATATAAGTAAACATAACTCGTTATGTTGTGTTCCTTGTCTAACATCAACTTATTAGCATATAATATTTTAATGAGTGCTCACAATCACAAAAGATGTCCAAGATAGTCTATTTATATGTGATTTCTTTATTACTTCTCATTAATTGCAACAATGACCAATACTATGTTTGTCAACCTTCAACAAATTTCATGCATTATACTTCTTATATGTGAAGTCATCACTTTCCATAAGATTAGCATATGATTCTTTTATTTTATTTATTCTTTTTCATCTCTAAGATCAAGACAAGAAAGCAAAACAGTCAACTCAAAACTAATCTTTATTATATAACTCTCACACTCGATTACATAAATAGATCGCGAAACAAAAACTAAAAGACTAGATCATAATAAATTTTTTATTCCACTAGATCATGAATTAACCAAAAGGATTTGACTAAGATAGATGATAATGATAAAGAAGTGATGGTGATACGATATCGGGGCACCTCCCCCAAGCTTGGCACAAGCCAAGGGGAGTGCCCATACCCGTGTACTCAAGTCTCCTTCTTCAGAGGTGGTGGTGATGAAGTTGATGATGTGGGAGGCTTGTCTTCCATCTTCCAAGGCATTGGCTCTCCATCATAGAAGGATAAACGAGTCCCTGGAATCCTGAAATCTGCAGCTAAACTCATTCTCTTAAATCTGGATTCATACTCACAGTTTTTGTTTTGTAAGTCATAAATCTGTGCTTGGAGGTGCTCATATCGCTCGTGAAGCTTGAAGATGGCCTCGCCAATGTTGTTGTTGTCCAGCTTGTGATCACGGGTGAATTCCGTGATCATGGAGTGGTTGGCATTGAGTCCGTGTTCCACCATCCCTTGGCACTAGAAGATCTCCTGCTCCACTGCTTCGAGCCTGCTCTCCACGCTTCCGGTCTTCTTTGGCCCTTGAACATCCCGGATGTGAAGCACCCCCTCATGCATCTCAATGGCTTGAGGGTGTCTCATTGATGTCTACTACGCAACCTTCTTCTTGTAGACGTTGTTGGGCCTCCAAGTGCAGAGGTTTGTAGGACAGTAGCAAGTTTCCCTCAAGTGGATGACCTAAGGTTTATCAATCCGTGGGAGGCGTAGGATGAAGATGGTCTCTCTCAAACAACCCTGCAACCAAATAACAAAGAGTCTCTTGTGTCCCCAACACACCCAATACAATGGTAAATTGTATAGGTGCACTAGTTCGGCGAAGAGATGGTGATACAAGGGAAATATGGATGGTAGATATAGGTTTTTGTAATCTGAAAATATATAAACAGCAAGGTAACAAATGGTAAAAATGAGCGTAAACGGTATTGCAATGCTAGGAAACAAGGCCTAGGGTTCATACTTTCACTAGTGCAAGTTCTCTCAACAATAATAACATAATTGGATCATATAACTATCCCTCATGCAACAAAGAGTCACTCCAAAGTCACTAATAGCGGAGAACAAATGAAGAGATTACGGTAGGGTACGAAACCACCTCAAAGTTACCCTTTCTGATCGATCTATTCAAGAGTCCGTAGTAAAATAACACGAAGCTATTCTTCCCGTTCGATCTATCATAGAGTTCGTACTAGAATAACACCTTAAGACACAAATCAACCAAAACCCTAATGTCACCTAGATACTCCAATGTCACCTCAAGTATCCGTGGGTATGATTATACGATATGCATCACAAAAATCTCAGATTCATCTATTCAAACCAACACAAAGTACTTCAAAGAGTGCCCCAAAGTTTCTACCGGAGAGTCAAGACAAAAACGTGTGCCAACCCCTATGCATAAGTTCACGAGGTCATGGAACCCGCAAGTTGATCACCAAAACATACATCAAGTAGATCACGTGATATCCCATTGTCACCACAGATAAGCACATGCAAGACATACATCAAGTGTTCTCAAATCCTTAAACACTCAATCCGATAAGATAACTTCAAAGGGAAAACTCAATCCATTACAAGAGAGTAGAGGGGGAGAAACATCATAAGATCCAACTATATAATAGCAAAGCTCGCGATACATCAAGATCGTACCACCTCAAGAACACGAGAGAGAGAGATATCAAACACATAGCTACTAGTACATACCCTCAGCCCCGAGGGTGAACTACTCCCTCCTCGTCATGGAGAGCACCGGGATGATGAAGGTGGCCACCGGTGAGGGATCCCCCCTCCGGCAGGGTGCCGGAACAGGGTCCCGATTGGTTTTTGGTGGCTACAGAGGCTTGCGGCGGCGGAACTCTCGATCTATTCTGCTCCCCGATGTTTTTAGGGTATATGGATATATATAGGCGAAAGAAGTCGGTCAGGGGAGCCACGAGGGGCCCACGAGGGTGGGGGGCACGCCCAGGGGGGTAGGGCGCGCCTCCCTGCCTCGTGGCTTCCTCGAAGCTTCCCTGACGTCTACTCCAAGTCTCCTGGATTCCTTCCGTTCCAAAAATAACTCTCCCAAAGGTTTCATTCCGTTTGGACTCCGTTTGATATTCCTTTTCTTCGAAACACTGAAATAGGCAAGAAAACAACAATTTGGGCTGGGCCTCCGGTTAATAGGTTAGTCCCAAAAATAATATAAAAATGTTTAGTAAATCCCATAAACATCCAAAACAGATAATATAATAGCGTGAATACTTCATAAATTATAGATACGTTGGAGACGTATCACTCATCACCTCTGAAAGGTAAGGGCTGTCGACCTTCTCGTAGAACTTGTCCTTGGATGAACTTGGAGGCACCATGGCGATCTAGATCTGTCAGAAAATAGCTCAAAACAAGAACAGAGTCTTTCCTCGCGATTGATATGTCTCCAACATATCTATAATTTTTGATTGTTCCATGCTGTTATATTATCAATCTTGGATGTTTTACAATCATTTATAGTCATTTTATATCATTTTTTGGTACTAACCTATTGACACAGTGCCAAGTGCCAGTTGCTGTTTTTCCATGTTTTTAACATCGCAGAAAATCGATATCAGACGGAGTCCAAATGCCCCGAAACTTTACAGAGAATTTTTATGGGCCAGAAGGAACACAACGGGCCCTGCCTGCGCCTGGGGGGGGTGCCCCGAGGGGGGCACAACCCACCAGGGCGCGCCAGGAGGCCCAGGCGCGCCCTGGTGGGTTGTGCCCACCTCGGGTGCCCCCCGGACCGCCTCTTTGCTCTATAAATACCCCAATATTTCAGAAACCCTAGGGGAGTCGACGAAATATTCATCCAGCCGCCGCAGAGTCCAGAACCACCAGATCCAATCTAGACACCATCTCGGATGGGGTTCACCACCTCCATTGGTGCCTCTCCGATGATGCGTGAGTAGTTCTTTGTAGACCTTCGGGTCCGTAGTTAGTAGCTAGATGGCTTTTTCTCTCTCACTGGATTCTCAATACAATGGTCTCTTGGAGATCCATATGATGTAACTCTTTTTGCGGTGTGTTTGTTGGGACCTGATGAATTTTGAGTTTATGATCAATTATATCTTTTTATATCCATGAAAGTTATTTGAATTTCTTTGATCTCTTATATGCATGATTGCTTATAGCCTCGTATTTATTCTCCGATATTTGGGTTTTATTTGGACAACTTGATATATTTATCTTGCAATGGGAAGAGGTGCTTTGTAGTGGGTTCGATCTTACGGTGCTTGATCCCAGTGACAGAAAGGGAACCGACACGTATGTATCATTGCTACTAAGGATAAACGATGGGGTCTATCTCTACATAGATAGGTCTTGCTTACATCATGTCATCGTTCTTATTGCATTACTCCGTTTTTCCATGAACTTAATACACTAGATGCATGCTGGATAGCGGTCGATGTGTGGAGTAATAGTAGTAGATGCAGGCAGGAGTCAGTCTACTAATCTTGGACGTGATGCCTATATAATGATCATTGCCTGGATATCGTCATAATTATTTGAAGTTCTATCAATTGCCCAACAGTAATTTGTTTACCCACCGTTTGTTATTTTTCTCGAGAGAAGCCACTAGTGAAACCCACTTCTTTCTCATATATTTGCCTTTGTGATCTACTTTTTCCTTGCATTTATTTTCAGATCTATTAAACCAAAAATACAAAAAATACCTTGCTGCAATTTTTCTTTATTTATTTTATTTGGCGTTCGATCTATCAATTTACTACAAATTTATCGCACATCCGTTTGCCACTTGAGGCGACGTACCCCGAAAGGGATTGACAACCCCTTTAACACGTCGGGTTGCGAGGATTTTTTATCTGTGTGCAGGGGCTGTTTCCATTGTGTTGCTTGGTTCTCCTACTGGTTCGATAACCTTGGTTTCATATCTGAGGGAAATACCTACCGCCGCTGTGCTGCATCATCTCTTCCTCTTTGGAGAAATACCGACGTAGCTTCAAGCGACATCAGTGATACGGTGGTCAAAACCTCCCGGAGTTTATATAATGAATTTTTACCATGCAAAACAAGTAATTTGGGAAAAATGGAGTTCGGGTGGCGCACAAGGGCACCACAAGCTCGGGAGGCGCGCCTAGGGGGGTAGGGTGCGCCCCCAGGCTTGTCGCCTGCTCGTGCACTTCCCGGACTACCTATTATTTTCCTAATTTTTTAAATATTCCAAAATGGTGTAAAATTGCTTTTATGGAACTTTTGGAGTTGGTTTACTTACCGTATCACATACCTATTCCTTTTTCAGGGTTCTCGAGCTTTCCGGAAAGTTTCCTTTATGTATTCCTTCGGTGTTATGGAATGAATAATATTAGTATCAATATTTATATGTGTGCCTGACATATAATGCTTAATTCTTTGTCCATTCACCACCCTCGGGTTGGTTCCTTCGGTGTTGTTGATCTTTATAGCACCGGAGCGATAATTTCTTCGATAACGTAAGGTCCTTCCCATTTGAAGAGAAGCTTTCCTGCAAAAAAATTAAACAAGAATTGTATAGCAAGACTTGATCACCTACATTGAATTCCCTCTTTTGTATAATTTTGTCATGCCATTGCTACTTGTGAACTGCATTGGGATTTCCCCGAGGAGGAGAGGGGTTGTCAATCCCTCGAAGGTTACGTGCAAGATTAAATTGTATGAGATTTGATAAATAGATAGATAGGTATATGCAAATAAAATAAGAGTACATAAATTGCGGGAAGGTATTTTTGTATTTTTGGTTTAATCGATCTGAAAATAATATGATAGAAATAGACCCCGGGGCCATAGTTTTCACTAGAGGCTTCTCTCTTGAAGATAGCATACGGTTGGTAAACCAATTAATGTTGGGAAATTGATAGAAAAGCAAATAATTATGACGATATCCAAGGCAATGATCATGTATATAGGCATCACGTCCAAGATTAGTAGACCAACTCCCGCTTGTATCTACTACTATTACTCCACACATCAATCGCTATCCAGCATGCATCTATTGTATTAAGTTCATGAGAAAACGGAGTAATGCCTGAAGTAAGATGGCATGATGTAGACAAGATAAACTCACGTATGAATAAGCACCATCTTTTTATCCTTAATAGCAATGATACATGTGTGTGATGTCTCTTTCTATCGCTGAGATTGGGCACCGCAAGATCGAACCCAATGCAAAGCACCTCTTCCCATGGAAAGAAAATTCAATCTTCTTGGCCAAACTAAACTAATAAATCGGAGAAGAAATACGATGCTATAATAATCATTCATAAAAGAGTTCAGAGAAAACTCAAATAATATTCATGGATAGATCTGATCATAAACTCACAATTCACTGGATCCCAACAAACACACCGCAAAAAGTCATTACATCGAATAGATCTGCAAGAACATCAAGGAGAACATTGTATTGAAGATCAAAGAGAGAGAAGAAGCCATCTAGCTACTAACTATGGACCCGTAGGTCTGTGGTAAACTACTCACACATCATCGGAGATGCAGCAAAGTTGATGTAGAGCCCCTCCGTGATCGATTCCCCCTCCGTGGTTTTAGAACTTCCAGCGGCGGAAAAAGTATTTCTTCTTGCTCTCTGTTGGTTTCACGATTTTAGATTATTTATAGAGGAAGAATGTAAACGGAGCCACGTGGGCCCCACGTGCCACCAGCCCCCGCCCCTCTGGGCACGCCCTGGTGCCTCGTGGGCCACTGGCCCATCTTTTGGTGATCTCCTGAAGCTTCCACGGTCTCTTATTGCCAGAAAAAATATCCAAAAAGTGTCGTGGCAATTGGACTTCATTTGATATGGATATTCTGTAAAACCAAAAACATGCAGAAAATAGCAACTGGCATTGGGCAGTAAGTTAATAGGTTAGTCCTAAAAATGATATAATTGCTTGTAAATGTATATAAAACATCCAAGATTGATAATATAACATCATGGAACAATAAAAAATTATAGATACGTTGGAGACGTATCAAGCATCCCCAAGCTTAATTCCTGCTCGTCCTCGAGTGGGTAAATGATAAAAACAGAATTTTTTATGTGGAATGCTGCCCTCATCATATACTTTTTCTTTTATGTCATGGATATTTGGAGTTGGATGATTCAAAGCAATAGTATATTGTTGACATGAAAACATAAATACTCAAGCAATACCAACAAGCAATCATATCTTTGAAAATATCAATATTAAAGCAAGTTATTCCTAGCCCATTATGCTCCATTCATGAAACATACTCAACATTAATCATATCCAGTGCATGAGTTCAACAATAGTGCCCCCCAGTTGGTGCTTTATAAGAGAATATGGAGACTCAATAAAAGTAAAAATTGCATAAAAGTAAATAGATAGGCCCTTCGCAGAGGGAAGCAGAGATTTGCAGAGGTGCCAGAGCTCAAGTTTTAAAATAGAGAGATAAAATTGTTTTGGGAAGCATTCTCTTCCTGTCAACAAAATGACCAAGAGTTCCTAACATCTTTCATGCCAGACACATTATAGGCGGTTCCCAAACAGAAAATAAAGTTAATTTCTGTCGTGGTTTTGTCACGGCAGATGCCCTTGTGAAAGGACTTGGGTGCGAGGCCATGGTCATGGTGATTAACTTGAAGGGGTTGAGCGGGACGAGAGACACGGGTTTACCCAGGTTTGGCCATGGCCCCTCACCAATGAGGTAAAAGCCTACTCCTGCTTTGTGTTATTTTGCTAGAGTATTGATTACAAGGGAGTGGAATTGCTTAACCTAGCTCTCGATTAATTATTTTCTGTCCCTAACCCGCTGCTGGGTCTCGCCTTTATATACACAGGTCGAGGCCCGGCGGCTTACAGGAGTCCAGGTCAGGTCACACAACATAACTGACCCTGGATCTAAGTCGCCTTGCCTTGCTAGGCAAGCTACCATCGGTCGGCTCATACCTTCGGGTCTTGAGTCGCCTCCGGGTCGTGGGCCTTCAACAGTCCTGCTTGTAAGCCGCCTTCGGTCTTCTCATCTTGTCTTCTTAGGCCTTACTGGGCCTTCACTTATGAGTCGCCAACGGTGTGACCCGACCCCTCCTGGGCGGGTCATACAACGGGGTTATATCCCCAACATTAGGCCCCAGATTGATTTGAACCTGTTCATGTCAATCTTCATCCTTTGGTTGGCGAATCTCTTAAATTCTGCTTGACATTTAACCTGACAAATTTTCATAATCCGCCATGACGAAAGGTGATGTCACATCGTTAATTTCAAAAAAAAAATCTCATGACGTCATGACGGATCTTTGTATTTATCAGCCATTCCGAGAATCGAGGCGCCTCCGCTGTTAAGATAACGATGATGCCTCCTCGATTTCTGTGCTCACCAATTACTGTTTCACTTTTTCCTTATAAATAGGCACGAGGGGGTTCATTTTCATTTTTACCCCCATCCCTCTTGCTTCTCTGTCTTCCCCGCGATGCCACCGCGACCAGAACTCCGCCGCCGCCGTTCCTCTCCAGCGCATCAACCTGACCGGACCAGATAACGACGGCGCACCCCCGCTCTTCAGTCAAGCATCCAGGTAAAGTTCTTTCCTTGACCTAGATTCACATTAGATTAATCATGTTCATAGGGTTCTTCGGAGTTCTTCGTAGTTTCAACCCAGTTCATCCATCTGTTATTTAGATCCATTATTTCAATTTGGAAACCATGCCAAAATAGTGTGGTAGCAGTCTCACTTCTTATCTCACATCTCATATGAGCTTTTATTTTTACAAATCCACACCCAGCCTTGCTAGTTCATCCATTGCCACACTTTAGGTCAGAAATAAATTTTCTTTTTGAACTGATGTAGATCCATAAATATAACTGCATTCATTGAAACCTGTTTGTCCAACACTTTGCAGAATTTTAACAATTCTGGATTCATGAACCGCTGACCCGCCATAGCTTGTTTGGGCGGCTTACAGAATACTCTTGTAACCCGCCAGCCTCTGGCCGTCTTAAACTGTCCACTATTAGAACTGCTGTAATTTAATCAATTATAACTCGCCTTACTCTTTGAAATGGGGCGGCTCATAATATCTTCCCACTTCATAATATCCTTATGTCCTTATACGCGGCTCTGCATGTTTATCAAAACTGCTTGGTAGAAAAAATTGTGATGTGTGTTGACCTGAATCAAACATATGATTCGCACCACGACTCTTATTATCTCCTGAAGACCTTGTTCATCTGCAAAAGACCAAGCGACATTTGTACTGGTGACTAATAATTCAATAGCCAGGTGGGTGCCAACCCCAACATTAGTAGCCTTTCATGACTAAAAAACACCATCTTAGCTTTCCAAGCCAAAACGAACTAGCGACTCAACATCCAAAACCAGGGCGGATGGTAACCCAAAATACTCAAACATGAGCCACCACATACTTGCGAGTTAAAGTCAAAAACCAGGGCGGGTGACAACCTGAAATAGTCAATCATAACCCAGAGCCACACAACTCGGGGATTCAGAAAAATCAAAACTTGAGAGTATAAAAGCATCTGAAAATCAAAAAAAGAAAATACGCAAATCTCAAATATTCACTTGGCCAGCTTTCAAGGCATGACCAAAAAAATTGGCTCACATGCCTCATATTTGCTTTCAAGGCCACAACAGCCGTTGGTTCACAGGCCTCATGTTTGCTTTCAAGGCTGCAATAGCCGTTGGCTCACAGGCCTCATGTTTGCTTTCAAGGCCGCAACAGTCGTTGGCTCACATGCCTTATGTTTGCTTTCAAGGCCGCAACAACCATTGGCTCACAGGCCTCATGATTGCTTTCAAGTCCACAACAGCGATTGATTGAACCTCGCTCACTGTAAGCCGGCTCTCACATGACACAAGCCACCGTTTTGGCCTTAACAAGTTCAGGGTCTTAAAAAAGATTGACTGTTAATAGTTTGGCGGGTCACCTGGTGGAGTAGCAAGTTGCAAACAGGCAGGTAAAACCTATAAAGTGGCATTCAAGCCGGCCGAGAGGGTATGAAAGCTAAACCCAGTGGTTGGAAGCCCCCAAGTGACCTTATGATCAATCAATAAAGACTCAGATACTCAGAAATGAAACGACAGAGGCCCCGTAACTCAGGGATGCCGGATTTATTATACTGATCACAAAGGGCCCTTCCCAAGGAGGTGATAACTTATGCATATTAGTCTGATCTTGAATCAGCCGGAGTACCAAGTCACCTTCCTGAAATGCTCGAGTTTTAACTCTGCGACTATGATAGCAACGCAAGTCTTGTTGGTATATCGCTGAACGAGCCGCCGCAAGGTCACGCTCCTCATCGAAATCATCAAGTGCATTTTGACGTGCTATCTCATTATCCGCTTCGACATAAGCCGCCACGCGGGGCGAGTCATGACGGATATCACTTGGAAGAACCGCCTCTGCACCATAGACCATGAAGAAAGGTGTATATCTTTTTGACATGGTAGGGGTGGTATGGATGCTCCAGAGCAATGATGGTAACTCCTCAATCCGACAACTCGGCATTCGCTTCAAAGGAACCATGAGCTGCGGCTTGATACCTCCCAAAACTTCTTGGTTGGCTCTCTCAGCTTGACCATTAGATTGCGGATGAGCCACAAAAGAAACATTAAGACGAACATGCTCTCGTTGACAGAACTCCTTCATAGCACCCTTAGAAAAATTAGTGCCATTATCAGTGATGATCCTATGAGGGTAACCAAAACAGAAGATCAATTTTTAAACAAACTGAATTGCGGTCGCCGCATCACACTTGCTGACCGGCTCTGCTTCAACCCACTTGGTAAATTTGTCAACCGCCACCAAGAGGTGGGTTTTCTTATCCTTAGACCTTTTGAAAGGTCCGACCATATCAAGCCCCCATACTGCAAACGGCCAAGTAATTGGAATCATCCTCAACTCTTGAGCCGGCACATGAGCCCGTCGAGAAAATTTCTGACATCCATCACCCTTACTGACGATATCATCTGCATCAGCGTGAGCCGACAACCAATAAAACCCATGACGAAAAGCTTTAGCCACTAAAGATTTAGAGCCAGCATGATGACCACAATCACCTTCATGGATGTCTCTTAAAATCTCATGGCTCTCCTCAGGAGAAACACAATGTTGGAACACGCCTTTCACAATGCGTCGATGTAACTCGCCGTTGACGATAGTCATAGACTTAGACCTCCTGGTGATATGTCGTGCCAAAGTTTCATCCTCAGGTAACTCGCCCCGGCTCATATAAGCCAGATAGGGCAACATCCAATCCAGAATAATGTGAAGAGCCGCCACCAGTGGGACCTCTGGGTCAGGTATAGCAATATCCTCCTCAGATGGCAATTTAACCGACGGGGTATGCAAGATGTCAAGGAAGACATTAGGGGGCACCGGCTTACGCTAAGACCCGAGACGGGATAATGCATCAGCTGCCTCATTTTTCCGCCGATCAATGTGATCCACCTGGTAGCCTTTAAAATAACCAGCAAATTTTCAACCGCCTGACGGTAAGCCGCCATGAGCGGGTCTTTAGAGTCCCACTTGCCTGAGACTTGTTGAGCCACCAAATCTGAGTCGTCCATGCACCTAACTCGGCTCAAATTCATCTCCTTGGCCATACGAAGCCCATGGAGCAAAGCTTCATACTCAGCTGCGTTGTTAGTACAAGGAAACATCAGCCTTAAAACATAACAAAATTTATCACCTCGTGGGGAAGTCAATATAACTCCATCCCCCTAGCCTTCTAGTTGTCTAGAGCCATCAAAATGAATTATCCAATATGTGTTATTAGGCTTCTCCTCAGGCTCTGCAACTCTGTCCAATCATTAATAAAATCCACCAGAGCTTGAGATTTGGTAGCTGTCCTGGGCACATACTTCAAACCGTGAGGCCCAAGCTCAATTGCCCACTTGGCAACCCGACCAGTGGCCTCTCTGTTTTGAATAATATCTCCCAAAGGGGCAGAGCTAACCACAGTAATAGGATGTCCAAGAAAATAGTGCTTCAGCTTGCAACTTGCCATGAACACCCCATATACCAACTTCTGCCAATGTGGGTATCTTTGCTTGGACTCAGTTAAAACCTCACTGATATAATAAGCCAACTGTTGGACTGGGTACTCCTTACCCGTCTTCTTGCGTTCCACGACAACTGCTACGCTGACAGCTTTATTATTAGCCGCCACGTATAGGAGCAAAGGCTCTTTGTCAATTGAGCAGCCAAGATCGGCGGCTCAGCCAACTGTTTCTTGAGAGCTTCAAACGCCTGATCCGCCGCCTCACTCCAAACGAAACGGTCCGACTTCTTCATCATCTGATATAAAGGCAGAGCCTTTTCGCACAGGCGAGTTATGAATCGGATTAAAGCCGCGACACGACCCGCCAGACGACGAACGTCATTGATACACGCCGGCTTAGATAGTGAAGTGATGGCCTTAATCTTCTCCGGGTTAGCTCCAATGCCCCGTTCTGAGACTAGGAAACCCAACAGTTTACCTTCAGGCACACCAAAAACACATTTGGTCGGGTTAAGCATCATCTTGTAGACCCGGAGATTGTCAAATGTTTTTTTAAGTCGTCCAGAAGAGTCTCCTTCTTCATATATTTGACCACAATATCATCCACATAAGCATGCACATTACGCCCAATCTGATTGTGAAGACAATTTTGAACACAACGCTGGTAAGTCGCCTGGGCACTCTTAAGCCCAAAAGGCATAGAAACATAGCAGAAAGCTCCAAAAGGTGTGATGAACGACGTCTTCTCTTGGTCTTTGACTACCATCTTGATCTGATGATAACCAGAATATGCATCCAAGAAACACAAACTCTCACAACCCGCCGTTGCATCAATGATTTGGTCGATACAGGGGAGAGCGAACGGATCCGTTGGACACGCCTTGTTAAGGTCTGTATAATCAATACACATACGACACGTGCCATTTTTCTTAAGTACCAGCACGGGATTAGCCAACCACTCAGGGTGAAAACTTCCACAATGAAACCAGCTGCTAAGAGCCGGGCCATCTCTTCTCTAATAGCTTTACTCGCTCTTCATTGAGACGATGGAGAACTTGTTTAACCAGCTCAAACTTAGGATCTATATTAAGACTGTGCTCAGTGAGTTCTCTCGGTACACCTGGCATGTCAGAAGGTTTCCATGCAAAAATGTCCCAGTTCTCATGGATGAACTTGATGAGCGCGCTTTCCTATTTGGGATCCATAGTGGCACTTATTGTAAACTGCAGAGATGAGTCGTCAGGAACAAAATCCACCTGCTTGGTATCATCAGCAGATTTAAACTTCAACATTGTCTCTTGCTCAATGCTAGGCTTCTTCAGAGGGTTCATATCAGTCGGGTCAACATTATCTTTATAAAAATTTAACTCCTCAGAGGCACAAGCCGACTCTGCATAAGCCGCGTCTCCTTCTTCGCATTCCAAGGCGATTATCCGATCACCATGGATCGTCATCACACCTTTACGCCCTGGCATCTTCAGCTGCAAGTATACATAACAAGGTCGAGCCATAAATTTTGCATAAGCCGGCCACCCAAACAGAGCGTGATACGGACTCCTGATTTTGACCACCTCGAACCATAACGTTTCTTCCCTGTAATCATAGTCAGCGCCAAAGGCGACTTCCAGGGCAATCTTTCCAATAGGATATGCCAACTTACCAGGCTCCACTCCATGAAAAACTGTGGAGGATGGCTTAAGATCCTTATCAGTTAAATTCATCCGGCGAAAGGTGTGATAATACAAAATGTTGATACTGCTGCCACCATCCATATGTACCTTAGTGAATTTGTAACCCCCAACATGAGGGGCTACCACCAAAGCCAGATGACTCGGGTTCTCAATTCGGGGCAGGTGATCCTCACGGCTCCATGTGACCATCGTAAATACTGAGGCACTATGGCTCAACTGTGTTAACAGTATGCTTATGAACCTTCTGATCCCTTTTGCATAGACTCGTGGTGAAGACATGATATTGGCCACGATTGAGCTGCCTTGGATTACTTTGATAACTGGACTTATTACTTTGTTGCTGGTTCCTGACCATATTGTTGATTATAACCTCCCTGGTGGCCTTGACCTTGAAAACCGGAGTTGGAGCCGCCGCCACCAAAGCCAGGCCCTTGAGAACCGGAGCCTGGCCCGCCTGGCGGCCCATTATTATTGTCGTGACCTGGATTATAATTCCGGTACTCTCGCATTATGAAACAATCCTTCCATGCATGAGTTGACGGCTGACCAGGCAGACTATGCTTTGGGCAAGGATAATTGAGCATTGCCTCAAGATTAAATTTTGGCCCTCCAAATTGCGGCTTACCCTTACGACATTGATTCTTATAATGAGCATTGGTGTTGGCCACAAAATCTGACCCTCCATCGAGTTGTTTGCGCTTGCCACTATTATCTGTCGGATTTCGGGTTCCGGCAAAACCATTGAGGTTCGAACACTGGGGTGCGCGTGAAGATCTCCCCATACCTAATCACGCCCTCAGCCTCACTGTGATATCAAGGCCTAGCTCAACGAATCCGCAACACAAGAGACACGAGATTTATACTGGTTCGGGCCACCGTTGTGGTGTAATACCCTACTCCAGTGTGGTGCAGTGGATTGCCTCTTGGGCTGAGGATGAACAGTAGAAGGGAAGAAAAGCCTCTTGAGGTGAGGTGTTCTTGTGCTTGGTGAGTGCGAAGATGGAATGGATCCAGTCCCCGGTCCCATGATCCCTATGGTGGTGGTAGTCCTATTTATAGAGGCCCTGGTCCTCTCCCCAAATATTGAGCGGGAAGGGAGCCAACAACGGCCAAATTCGAAGGGAGACAACTAGTACAAGCTATCCTGACTAAAGGTGGTCTTCGCCTGCCAAAGGCTCTGGTGGTGACGCCGTCTTGGGCTCCACGGTGACCTCCGTCCTGCCATCCTGCTAGTCTTGGTCTCGTTGCATCGATATGGAAACCTTTGCCTGATGCCTCAGGACTCCTCGCCTGCGCTTGCCCCTTTAGCACCAAAGAGGACACGAGGACACTGCGCGCGCTGATGACCCACAAGTATAGGGGATCTATCATAGTCCTTTCGATAAGTAAGAGTGTCGAACCCAATGAGGAGCAGAAGGAAATGATAAGCGGTTTTCAGCAAGGTATTCTCTGCAAGCACTGAAATTATCGGTAACAGATAGTTTTGTGATAAGGTAATTTGTAATGGGTAACAAGTGACAAAAGTATATAAAGTGCAGAAAGGTGGCCCAATCCTTTTTGTAGCAAAGGACAAGCCTGGACAAACTCTTATATAGAAAAAAGTGCTCCCGAGGACACATGGGAATTATCGTCAAGCTAGTTTTCATCACGCTCATATGATTCACGTTCGTCACTTTGATAATTTGGTATGTGGGTGGACCGGTGCTTGGGTGCTATCCTTTCTTGGACAAGCATCCCACTTATGATTAACCCCTATTGCAAGCATCTGCAACTACAGAAGAAGTATTAAGGTAAACCTAAGCATAGCATGAAACATATGGATACAAATCAGCCCCTTGCGAAGCAACTCATAAACTAGGGTTTAAGCTTCTGTCACTCTAGCAACCCATCATCTACTTATTACTTCCCAATGCCTTCCTGTAGGCCCAAATAATGGTGAAGTGTCATGTAGTCGACGTTCACATAACACCACTAGAGGAGAGACAACATACATCTCATCAAAATATCGAACGAATACCAAATTCACATGACTACTTATAGCAAGACTTCTCCCATGTCCTCAGGAACAAACGTAACTACTCAAAAATCATATTCATGTCCACAATTAGAGGGATATTAATATGCATATAGGATCTGAACATATGATCTTCCACCAAATAAACCAACTAGCATCAACTACAAGGAGTAATCAACACTACTAGCAACCCACAGGTACCAATCTGAGGCTTTGGGACAAAGATTGGATACAAGAGATGAACTAGGGTTTGAGAGAAGATGGTGCTGGTGAAGATGTTGATGGAGATTGACCCCCTCCCGATGAGAGGATCATTGGTGATGACGATGGCGATGATTTCCCCCTCCCGGAGGGAAGTTTCCCCGACAGAACAGCTCTGTTGGAGCCCTAGATTGGTTTCGCCAAGGTTCCGCCTCGTGGCGGCGGAGTTTCTTCCCGAAAGCTTGCTTCTGATTTTTCTCGGACGAAAGACTTCATATAGCAGAAGATGGGCACCGGAGGCCTGCCAGGGGGCCCACGAGGCAGGGGGCGCGCCCCCACCCTCATGGCCAGGGTGTGGGCCCCCTCTGGTACTTTATTCGCTCAGTATTTTTTATTAATTCCAAAAATGACTTCCGTGAAGTTTCAGGACTTTTGGAGCTGTGCAGAATAGGTCTCTAATATTTGCTCCTTTTCTAGCCCAGAATTCCAGCTGCCGGCATTCTCCCTCTTCATGTAAACCTTGTAAAATAAGAGAGAATAGGCATAAGTATTGTGACATAATGTGTAATAACAGCCCATAATGCAATAAATATTGATATAAAAGCATGATGCAAAATGGACGTATCAACTCCCCCAAGCTTAGACCTCGCTTGTCCTCAAGCGGAAGCCAATAACGATAAATATGTCCACATGTTTAGAGATAGAGGTATCGATAAAATAAAATTCGGACATGAGGGCATCATCACTACAAAAAAAAGACACATCCGTGACATTTTGGGCCGAACGAATTTTTTTCTGTCATACATATGACACTTCTATGACGATAATTGTGACAAAACCCGGTATCATCATAGATGTGGTGGGCTCCTACTTCTATGACAAAAAATCATGACAGAAAATGGGCTTTTCATCCTGGGCGGGCCGGAGACGCAGCTGCATGACATTCTTTGGGCCGTCCATGACGGAAAAAACCGCGGTAGAAGCGAGGGCGAGGAAAATTTCGGGGAGTTCACGGTTACGGTGGGAGGTCAGGGGCCGAGCGATGCGCATTCCTCTCGTACACGTACGCGCATGTGTGCGAGGTGTTGGCTCTAACTGAACCCGAGCGAGGCGTTGGGCTCTAACTGAACCCGAGCGATTGCACTGCAGGCTACGCGTTACTGAACCCAAGCGATCGATCGATGGCTGTTAACTGAACCCGATCGAGCGATTCCTTCGCTACTGCTGCTAACTGAAGCCGATCGATGCTGCCTCTGGGATGAACAGTGAGCGTTGCGGGGGGGGGGGGGGTTTGGATGAACAGTGAGCGGTGGCGTTGCCTCTGGATGAATAGGACCCCATGGTGTGGTGGAGGGCTGGATGAACAGTAGACGGTGGAGGGGTGCCCGTGGAGGGGTGGTTGAATAGGACCCCGTGGTGTGGCGGGCTAGATGAACAGTAGACGGTGGAGGGGTGCCCGTGGAGGGGTGGTTGAACAGGACCCCGTGGTGTGGAGGGCTGGATGAACAGTAGACGGTGGAGGGGTGCCCGTGGAGGGGTGGTTGAACAGTAGCCGGTGGAGTAGCGCGCGGTGGAGGCTTGATAAACAGGAGCCCGTGGAGGCTGGAGGAGGTCGACGGTAGCCCGTGGAGGCTGGAGGAGGTCGACGGTGGAGATGAACAATATCCCGTGGAGTCCCGTTTTGCGGTACGCCACACCCCTCCCGATGAACAAGACCCCCGTTTTGACCGTAGGAGGCCCGTTTCATCCGTTTTGCGGTACGCTACACCCCTCCCGATCAACAGGACCCCCGTTTCGACTGTAGGAGGTCCGTTTTGTCCGTTTTGCGGTACGCCACACCCCTCCCGATCAACAGGACCCCTGTTTCGACCGTAGGAGGTCCGTTTCCTCCGTTTTGCGGTACGCCACACCCCTCCCGATCAACAGGACCCCGTTCCGAACGTAGGAGGTCCATTTCCTCTGTTGTGCGGTACGCCAGGCCTCGTTTCCATCGCCTGTTCCGTCCAAGCCCTCCCGATGAACACGACCACGCATTCCGTTCCGACCCAGCCAGTTGGCTCCACGCGTTCCGTTGCCTCCCGATGAACACGACGCATTCCGTTGCCTCCCCATGAACACGACGCATTCCGTTTCCTCCCCATGAACACGACGACGACGCTGTTTCTCCGTTCCGACCCAGCCATGTACACGAGCCCTGGCCATACGTATGCGCGAGTAGGCGTTCGAGACCCCGCCCGTATGTACACATACGTGGCCGTATTTTCTTTCTTGCACCCTGGCCGCTGTACGTACGTGTACATGCTACGTGCGCGCCTCTACTATGACACGTACGCGCCTCTACTACGACACGTGCGCGCCTCTACATCCACCAGTATATATGTACGTACACGTTCGCGACCAGAATGACAATGCTACGTATGCTTCGACCAGGTGGGTCCCGACTGTCAGGCACTTCCTTGCCTGCGAAGATGTAGCTGGTAGGTCCCAGCAGTCAGGGGGCGAATCGTTTTTTTTGCCCGGACGCACTTCCTTGCGTGCGAAGATGTAGCTGGTGGGTCCCAACAGTCAGGGGCAAACGTTTTTTCGCGAAATACGGTGGCCCGTCCGGTGGATCCCCGCTGTCAGGTGGAGGAATACTTATTTTGCATGTAATAAGGAGGCACTTCCTTGCTGCGGTCGTGGACCCAGCTGTCAGCCTCTCCATGTACAGTCCACGTCCGATGGAAGCCGTTCCTTGACCACGTTGACCACGCCGCGCCGAGAGCACCAGGGCGGTGGACGACGGCGAGGCCTAGGAAGGGGACGACGCGGAGCTGGGGAAGACGCGACAGAGGATGCCCACGCGTAGAGGAGTACGAGGGTTCACTGGTTCGCTGCGGTGTGAGGCTGCAGTCGCCGCAGAATAACAGGGGGTGTGGGTGAGTAGAGGGATGGCCTGGCCAGCGGTGGGAGTAGTAGGGGGCGGTGAGGCCTCCGCCGCATCGCAGCCGGCCACGGGAGGCAGGAGCACGAGGCACGACCGGCGCTGGATTGGGCGGCTGGAGCAAGAAGACCAGAGGTTGAAGAAGCACTACGGCCGTTGGATGGACATCGTACGGTCACTGGAGCGAGAATCGTGCATATTGACTAAGTTGACAAAGCCCTCCGTCCCCATCAACTTAGTAGGCCCACAAGTTATCCTGCCACTATACTGGGTCCCAGCTAACAGGGGGAGTATTCATTTTTTTGTGCGTAATAAGGAGGCACTTCCTTGCGTGCGAAGATATAGCTGGTGGGTCCGAGCTGTCAGCGGCGGTAACATTTTTTTCACGAAATACAGAGGCCCTTTCGGTGGGTCCCTGATGTCAGGTGGAGGAATCATTATTTTGCGTGTAATAAGGAGGCATTTCCTTGCGTGCGGCCGTGGACCCAGCTGTCGGCCTCTCCACGTACAGTCCACTTCAGATGCATGTCGGTCGTTGACCACGTTGACCAGGCCACGCCGAGAGCACCAGGGCGATGGACGACGGCGAGGCCTAGGAAGGGAACGACACGGAGGCAGGGAAGCCTCGGCAGTTGTTTCCCACGCGGAGGGGAGTACGACTGTACGAGGGTTTACTGGTTCATCTGCCGTCGCCAGAGTATAACAGCAGGTGTGGGTGAGTAGAGGGATGGCTAGGCCAGCGATGGGAGTACGGTGGGGCGGTGAGGCCTGCGCGGCAGCACAACCGGTCGCGGGAAGGAGGGAGCAGGCAGTCCCGCCGGCACTTGTTTGAGCGGTTGGAGCAGGAAGAGCAGAGATTGAAGAAGCACGACGGCCGTTCGATGGACATCCAACAATCACTGCTTGTGCGTCAACCTTTTTTTTAGGAAAGCCTCAAATCTGTGGAAAACAGCATACAGCCCATCTGCCATTATTTCTAATAATTTACAGCCCATTTCCTAATTTTAAGGTTTTTTTGGAGCCCATATTCTTTTTGTTAGCATTACAGCCCATACTGTGGCCACGGTTAAAAAATTATACGAAATTTTGCATATTTCGGTGCGGTCCGAACTGTTTTTAATCCTGAAATTTCGACTCACATTCAAACTGATTTTAAAAATAAATGTATATCAATATAAAATCCAGCAAATTCTCCACGCATAAAAATTAATGTAATTTAAAATCTCGAAATGAAAAAAAGATATTTGAAACTAATTGCCGGTTTGATGTGTTTTAAAAATGTACAGCCCATTTCTCATTACTGATAGGCCATTTTCTCGGCCAGCCGAATGAAGCTCTCCTTGTCTTGAAAGATTTGCAGCCCAACAGGCCTGACAAAGCGACTTACTTGGCAAATCACAAAAAAACTGGGCTATGGCCATGGACCCAGCTGTCAGCC
Organism: Triticum aestivum; assembly: GCF_018294505.1. Lineage (NCBI taxonomy): Eukaryota > Viridiplantae > Streptophyta > Magnoliopsida > Poales > Poaceae > Triticum > Triticum aestivum. The sequence continues at coordinate 59,185,654 of NC_057805.1, forward strand.
TCTCCACGTACATTACTCTTCCGATGGAAGTCGGTCATTGACCACATTGACCACGCCGCGCCGAGAGCACCAAGGCGATGGACGACGGCGAGGCCTAGGAAGGGGACGACGCGGAGCCGGGGAAGACGCGGCAGTGGATGCCCACGCGGAGAGGAGTACGAGGGTTCACTGGTTCGGCTGCGGCGTGAGGCTGCCATCGCCGTAGAATAACAGGGGGTGTGGGTGAGTAGAGGGATACCCTGGGCCAGCGGTGGGAGTAGTAGGGGGCGGTGAGGCCTCCGCGGCATCACAGCCGGCCACGAGAGGCAGGAGCACGCGGCACGACCGACACTACTTTGGGCGGCTGGAGCAAGAAGACCAGATGTTGAAGAAGCACTATGGCCGTTGGATGGACATCGTACGGTCACTGGAGCTACAATCGTTCATATTGACTAAGTTGACAAAGCCCTCTCTCCTCGTCAACTTAGTAGGCCCACAAGTCAGCCACCCACTATGGTGGGTCCCAGCTAGCAGGGGGTATTCATTTTTTGGTGCGTAATAAGGAGGCACTTCCTTGAGTGCGAAGATATAGCTGGTGGGTCCGACCTATCAGCGGGGGGGACGTTTTTTTTCGCGAAATACAGAAGCCCTTCCCACGTACAGTGCACGTACAGTGCGTAATAAGGAGGAACTTTCCTTGCGTGCGACCATGGACCTCATGGGTCCCAGCCGTCAGGCTCTCCACGTACAGTCCTCTTCCGATGACTCTCGTATGTTGACCACGCCGCGCCGAGTGCACCGAGGCGGTGGATGACGGCGAGGCCCCAGACTGGAACGACCCATAGATGGGGAAGATGCGGTAGTGGAGTCGCAGACTGAGAGGAGTGGGAAACTTGACTGGTTCGGGTGCGGGGTGGGCCTACACTCGGCAGAGAATAACAGGAGGTGCGGAGTGGAGGGATGGCCTGGCCGTCGGCGGGGTAGCGTTTCGCTGAGGAGCGCAAAACAACGCCACTGGACACCGAAGGCTGGAGCAGGCAGTTCCGGCAGCGCTGGGGGAAGAAGACGAGAGATTGAAGAGGAATGCCGGCCGTTGGATGTAAATCCAACGCCTTCTTAGGCTTCGACCTACTGGCCCACATGTCAGCCAGTCCATTTGTTTTTTTAGTCCATTTGGTGGGCTGGGTGAAACAATGATGTAGCATCTATGCAGCCCGTTTAAATCCCATTTGCATTTTTCTCGAAATCCGGGGACTTGCTGGGCTGGGTGAAAATATCATGTTGGGCTAGACGGAGAAATGTTATAAAAACGTAAACACATGATTGCACGTCAGTAAAATCTTTGTAAGCTTATGTACGCAATCACTAGGAGTTAACTTGCCAAGTTATATATAAACAATTATTATTATTATTTTGTAAGAACTTTCAACTTATGAAATAAAATATCATTTTAATTTGATGAGTTAATAGTACGTGGGGTATTATTATTTTTTAGGCTAGACGTGGGACAGTTGAGTTGGTTCTAGGGGAAAGCACTGGGAGAAAACTCAGTTTACATCGAAAAAGAAAGTGGGAGAAAATTCAGAGACCTGCTGGGTCCACCTGAGGGGAATATGTTGGGAGGAAGGAGATTCAAAGCACGGCAGCCGAGTGAACTAGTTTTTTTACGGACAAGTGAACTAGTTTACATACATAAGCAAATAGCCACTAAAAAGCAATCAGGTTAATGGGTTCTTAAAAGAAATATTTCGGACAAAACAGATAATTACGACACATAGGTTAATGCATGAAACACTCAGATGATAAAGGTGCTTATAAACAGATAAAGTATAACATCTAGACCTTCCTGGCGCGCTTGATCATGACGCTGCGGCTGTCCGTGTACTCGTCGGTTATGGGAAGCAGACACGCCCTCATGTCCAAGATCTGCCTGTACATGTCGTAGCATGCGTATGCGTCCTTGGCCACGTAGGTTATGTAGGCTAGATTCAGAGGTACCTCCCACATGTTCAGGTCGTCTTCTTTCATGTTGGCGTATCAGGGGTCGATGATGGTCTCAGCGAGGTCAACCACGGAGTCCTTCTCCTGCCCGTTGCTGATGATCTTGTATTGCTTCTGGATGTCGACAAGCTTGTAGCACCAGATGGCCGCATCGTCGCGTTCTTCCTTCTCTCCACCGTAGCGAAGGTGCAGTCGGCGCTGCCGATAAAACGGGCGAATGCTCCAGAACCTGGTGCAGCCATAGGACTGAGGCGAGGCAGAGCTTCACCGAGTCTGTATCGTTGGTGTACATCACATTCAACTTGGTGCAGCCATAGGACTGAACAGCGAACTCAAAGGGGAACTCCTTGCTGAAGTCCATATCCAGCAGGCTCACCCCTCGGATTGCCATTGGAGTCTCTTCGAGTGAACGAGTGTGTAGGCGGCGGCAGCAGTTCATTTTTTAGCTCTTGGGGAACTGGATTCAACAGTAAGCATGATTTCGCTTTAATAGCGGCCTCCTTGAACTCAACCTCCATCTCGACTTGGATGAGGTCTGCCTGGAGTTCCATGATTCAATTCATGCGCCTTTTTCTGCAGTTCAACTGAAATGAAGCAAAGATTGCATCATTCAGCTAGCAAGAAGTACTTGCTCTTGTGAGCTGGCAGGTTCTTCTTTAGTAGTTGCACTAAAATTGAGGAACATTAAGGTTGGCTGTCCGGCTCATGTAAGGTGCAACTATAATTTTCTTATCCTTTTGTGCAGTTCCACTAAAATAAAGTGCCATTGTGGTGATAGTGACGGCTCCATCTTGCAAAGGCTAATAAAATGTTGCACGAGATTACAGCAGAACTTGACGGAGATTTTGGAAACTCCAATCACCATTTTGTGCAGTTCCACCAAAATTGAGAGATGTTGCCCACGTGACATTTTAGTTGAACTGCACAAGACATTCATTCCAAAAAAGTGTTTTGTGCAGTTCACCAAAAGGTCACAATAGCAACAAGGTGAAATGGATATCCCTATCTGCACAAAAAGATAGAAAGTAAACAGTTGCTGGTCAATAAGAATATACGAAACATATACAAAATGAAAAGAAGCATCTTAATTATCTTCATGGCAATCACGCAAGGACAGTAGAAATTTTAAAATGTCAGCAATGCTTCATGTTACCAGAAGCATTACAATCAACAATGAGATTCCTCAAATATGGGATTACTTTAATGGTGGCATTGCTTGTTTACCAGACACAGTAAATCAACAGCAGCTAAAGAGTTTGTTTAAGGGCATGGGACCGTGGGGACACCAGGACACTCAGCAGCGTAAAGGAGCAACTTACATGCGCCCTTACATTAACAACAGCAAAAGGTTGGTATAAGGACATGCGACAGTGGACGCATCAACACAATGTACCTACAAGGAGGCATAAAGTGGTGATGCCGAGTTTGTTCATGCTATGTGAGGGCAGCAAACCTAATCCTGGAGACCTTGTACTATGTGAGGGCAACAAATCTAATCCTGGAGACCTTTTACTATGTGAGGGCAACAAATCTAATCCTGGAGACCTTTTACTATGTGAGGGCAGCAAATCTAATCCTGGAGACCTTTTACTATGTGAGGGCAGCAAATCTAATCCTGAGACCTTTTACTATGTGAGGGCAGCAAATCTAATCCCGAGACCTTTTACTATGTGAGGGCAGCAAATCTAATCCTGGAGACCTTTTACTATGTGATGGCAGCAAATCTAATCCTGGACATACTCTGTTGACTTGTCCACCAGCCGCCACTTTCTATCCTTTTTTCAACCAATAATAGATCTGTTCCTTATCCAGTTTGTACTGCGTTTTCCCATTATTTCCCTTCTCAACCAAGAGACCGGTTGGGTATCCGGTCTCTACTACTTTCACCATATTATTTCCTCTTTGAATTAAGTCCTAGATTCATGCTACAACTTTCCACCCTTTCTTCGTTGTTTGAACAAAGCCCTAGATTCGAATGCATGAAGTAGCTTTACCTCTAATAATACTAAAAATTTAGGTGGCTTTGGAAGAGCTGATGGGAGTAGAAAAAGATGCACATGCAGACACGTGGGGAGCTGGGGCAGTAGAGCAAGGCCGCTTTCGAAGAACTTATACCTGAGGGTCGCCGGGATGTCGGCGGCGGCAGGTCGGATCCGCGGACAATACGGCAGGGAGGAAGAAGGGTCGGAGGACCTCCCGAGCCGGCGCTGTGTCGGAGAGAACGGCACGGGCAGAGCATCAGGCCCCTCCGGCAGCTATGGGTTTCCTCCCTCGGCGATGATGACCGCATGAACGATGCACCTTTTAGTCCTCTACACACACCGGCCGAAGGGATCCGGCCGGATCTGTGACCAGCCGTGAGCAGAGAGAAAATGTCGCTACCGCTGTCTTGTTTATATCTGGAGAGGATGAGATAATGAAGAGAGCAACCCTAGTAAAGCAAGCGCTCAGGCCCCCTGCGTCCATATATAGTGGAGTGATTATCTTTTTTCTCTCCACAACAAGCGTTTCAATTTGTGTACGTGGCATTAAAGAAAAGAAACTCTCTATTTAAGGTGACTACTGTACGACTCCTACTTACTACTAGTAGTACTACAGTATTGTTCACTTGTGCTCCCCGCCCCTCCATTCATTGAACAACCCCAAGGGTGAATAAACATACAGTAAGTACTGTATTTATATAGAACGAACAAGCTCGAACTATTTTCGCGTAGTTAAAAGTTGAGGGCGGGGCTTTTCCCGGGCAGTACGCGCGGCAGTTTTCGGGTAGGCGGTTTGACAGAGAGGCGAGGAGGGTGAGCGAGTGGGGCTGTGCGATTTGACGGCGCGTTACTGCTGGAAAGACTTGTGATATGACCACTCACTATAGTCATGAATTACTGGCGCTCCGACCGGGGTGATGCCCCCCTTCCGTTCCGTGCTCTAAACTGGTGCATGACACGTCGACCCGGATGCTGGCTCTCCCACATGTCGGAGTAGTAAGAAGGAGCAAAGAATGATGCGGTATATACTAGTACTATACTACTCCCTCCGTTCCTAAATATATGTCTTTGGAGAGATTTCACTATGGACCACATACGGAGAAAAATGAGTGAATCTACACATAAAATGCATCTATATACATCCGTATGTGGTCCACAGTGAAATATCTACGAAGACTTATATTTAGGAACGGAGGGAGTACTACTCAGGTCGGAGGAGTGCGAACTACGGCAGCCCAGTGAACCAGCAGTGTGAACCACAGTAGCCCAGTGAACCAGCAGTAGAAAACAATGTGGTGATATGGCCATAAAAAACAATGTGCTATGGTCCACACTGTAGCATGTACAGTAACACTCCTCTTTGTTTGGATCCCTAAGTTAGAGCTAGTTTGGGTTGAAATAGCCTCAAATTATCGAAACAAGAGGGGTTAGTTTGAGCTAGTTTGCTCTAACCCAGCTAAAAAAACTAGCCCGGTGGAGAGGTTCTAATTGGGTTAGTTATCCTCGGGCCCACTAAAAGAGAACTAAAAAAATCTCCCCTGCCCGCACCAGATCGCCCCCCCTCTCGCACGACTCCTCTCTGTTCCCCATAGGGCCGCTCGCCCTCTCTCTCCTCCGGCCGCCCTCTCCTTTCGGCCTCCGTCACCCTACTCCGGCCGCCCTCTCCCTCCGGCCTTCGAAGGTCGCCCCGCTCCCCCTTCACCAGTCGTTTTTCTCCCTCTGTCATGCGCGGCGGCGGCGCATCTACACGGAGGTCGCGATAGGGGTGAGTTTGTTTGTTGCTTCTCTGTCTCACGGCCATATCATTGATCTTGCTTGCTCTAGCGCTAATTCTGATTTGGAAAAGTAGATCCTGATCAAACTTGGTATAGATTTGTGGTGCACGCATGGAATTGTTTGATGCTGCTTGAGGAGGTAATAAATCTTTCTAGAGGCCCAAAGATTCAGGTCACCTTTCTAGGTATTTCAATTTCAGGCTTGCATTATTTCTAGAGGCCCAAAGATTCAGTTCACCTTTCTAGGTATTTCAATTTCAGGCTTGCATTATTTCTAGAGGCCCAAAGATTCAGTTCACCTTTCTAGGTATTTCAGTTTCAGGCTTGCATTATTTCTAGAGGCCCAAAGATTCAGTTCACCTTTCTAGGTATTTCACTTTCAGGCTTGCATTATTTCTAGAGGCCCAAAGATTCAGTTCACCTTTCTAGGTATTTCAGTTTCAGGCTTGCATTATTTCTAGAGGCCCAAAGATTCAGTTCACCTTTCTAGGTATTTTAGTTACAGGCTTGCATTATTTCTAGAGGCCCAAAGATTAAGTTCCCAGTCGGCGGCAAGCGGCCCTGCTACCCATGCCGGTGTCGACCTCAACTCGCAAGGGCCGGCGTCGGAGGGGTTCCCGGGGCTTGGGCTCTACAGAGCCTTCCTCCAGAGCGACGATGGCGAGCTCCTCCCTCGGTGCGTGAGGGGCTCCGGGCTCCCTCCCTATCGTGAATGACTTCCGTGATGAGTTAGCTCATTCTTTGTTTCATGAAGTGTTTTTTTATTTTGTGAAGCTTGATTGACGACTTGTATGTTTAAGTGGGATATCTCATTTGTATGGACAAAGTAAAAATTATCATGTTTTGCATGCTTGATTTGTATAGATGGTTCGTTTATGTCAATTGTGAGCGGGAGGAGGCCACAGAAGAGCCGGCCACACCAAGAGGGTGCTTGGATCCAAGGGACTTATTTTAGTCTGACTAAAAATAGTCTCTTTAAGAGGCTAAAGTTCCAAGCACCCCTGACTAAAGAGGGGCTAAAACTAGTCTTGAGACTAAAATTTTTAGTCAGGGGTACCCCTACTAAAATGTGGATTAGTCCTCTCTCTCCTCATTTAACTCCTCTCCTTTAACACAGGCGAGTTCTGGATTGGAGGGTTTGGAGGATAATAAATGCTCATTAACTTGATTTTAGTCTCTTTAGTATTTGGATCCAAGCATGGGTGAGGCTAGCAAGTTTTAGTCCCACTACTTTTAGTCATGGAACTAAAACGTATCCAAGCACCCTCCAAATCCGGCAGGAAATAGGGTCCAAAGTAGTCAAATGATTGAGATAGAGCATTTATTGTCAATCTAACCCTGCCATCCATACACCTCTTTGGTTTAGAGTTAGTTCAGGGTTAGAATCTAACTCTAACCTCTAACTGAGTTAGAGTTCTCCTCGTCTCGGTTCATCGCCATCATACTTTCCCCATTCCTGTGTTTTCAGTATCCTGCGAATCAAAGAGGCCCTTTTTTTGCGGGAAAAATCAAAGAGGCCCTTAGACTGGTTTCGGTCCGGTCATTTTTTATAAACGTGTTATGTCCAAAATTTAATGAACGTGCTCCGGTTTCCATGAAAATAATCCGGTTTCATGTAGTAATTCATTCATTTATTTATTCTTCTGCGGGGGGTTTGCATGTAATTCGTGAGGTCTGAAATGTAAAGTACCCCGGCATATGCTCCGAGTCGTGCATGCACTACGACCCAGATGCTCTATGTCCCACATGTCGGCGAATGGGAGCACGTGGAAATAGCCTAGGAGTACATATAGGAGGATAAATGCGTGAAATAATATGTACTGTGAAGCGTAGCCGCGGTTCGAAAAGGAGACCTAAAGTGATGACAGCTATAGGTCGCACGCACCCAACTAGTGGTACTAGACATACGACTAATTTTTCCCTCAAAAAAAAGAGGCACGAGTGCTCAGTACTCCTATTCTATAAACACGAGTCCCATCTGACAACAGCGTCCGTGCTACAGCTAGCTCTCCTCCCTCGTTTCTCTCTTCTAATTCTAAACTCGGCCGACGCCCGGTGGGCGGGGTGGGTTTGCTCAACTGCGGCCCCACCTCACAGTGAAAACGTTACGACTGGAATAAAAATGCCATATACTCCCTCCGTTCATAAATATAAGCCTTTTTAGATACTATTTCAAATGGAATACAGCATACAGATGTATGTAGACATAGTTTAGAGTGTAGATTCACTCATTTTGCTCCGTATGTAGTAGTCACTTGCTGGAATCTTTAGAAAGACTTATATTTGGGAACGGAGGGAGTACTATACTAATAAAACATTAAGGCCACGAGGCGATGCAGTGCTGGTTACAGGAGGCAAGAAGAGATGCATCCATCGACGACGTCCACCTCCTCGACTCAGGGCGCCGGCCCACCGAACGGCGCCTAAGTAGCAGCGGCTTTCGTGGCCAGGTCGACGTGCTTCTGAACAATGGCGTCCAAAGATTCCAGCCGCTGGAAGAAGGCCAACGTCTTTCTGTCCTCGCTTGCCTTGTAGTGGCCTATGTAGACGATTTCCTCGTAGACGTGGATGTGCAGGTCGACGGTTTCTTGCATGGCGAGGCGCTGCGCGGCGAGCGCGGCCTCGAGGTGCACATTCTTCGTCGCGACCTCCGGCACCTGCAGGGCCACCAGGGCTTGAAAGAGTTCGTCACCATGGAGGCCGATGAGGGTGGCAGGCAATGAGGAGCCTGGGCGCGCGGGCTGGAGCAGTACGGCAAGGTCGTCCGCGCGCTTCTTGACGGCGGTGAACTTGCGGATGGAGTTGACCATCATGTCGTCCATGCGAGAGGCGAAGCCGGCGTCGGCGAGGGCTACGATGCCTGCGGTCGCCAGCACCGTCTGGAAACGCTGCGCGGTGCGGGGCCGCAGGCCGGCGCCTTGGATGATTTGGCACAGCCGACTGCCGCTCGCGTCCATCGCCTCCATAGGTGCTTGTGGCTTCTGGTCACTTGGTCTTGGATTGGAGTGAGCAGTGTTGCGCAGAGACTTGGGAGTAGATGGATTGGAGTGGTGGGGCGCCTTTATTATATGAGAGTCCAAACTCTGTTGCATTCACATCGTGCTGGCTCTATTCTGCTTCTCCAATTAATTCCCTCTGCATGTAATTGAGGATGCATCATTGACCGTTCAACGTCTCGGGAACCGCTACCCTCTCCCTCCTTGGCATTCAAGCACCTATGGACCCGTCGACGACGAGGTGCCTATGGTGACTTCGTAAATTTCAAGATGATAGTGCCGTGCGTGTGTGCGTTCATAGGGGTGAGTGTATGCGCGTGTATATGAGCGCTTGCGTCTGTACTGTGTAAAAAAACGTAAATGCGTGTCAAAAAGAGACTAGTCAGTATACTCAATATTGTGCACCTCGGAGAGGAAAACGATAGAACTAGTACGTATTTATTTACGGTGCAGATTCACTCATTTTGCTCCATATGTACTCCGTCTCGGTGTAGTCTAGTCACTTGTTGAAATCTCTAGAAGGGCAAATACTCCTTTCTGGTTTACAGGGCTATACTAGCAAGTAGTTGTACGTACTAGTACAATAGTGGGCTCACATAGCAATTTTGTCTCATGCAAGAGCCTGGCTATATGCGTGCTCCAATGTTCGCAACTGCAACGTTCGGTTTGCGCTTGGCTCTTCGCCTCTTCGAGAAGACGAACAATGATGTTACTACTACTGCTTCTACAGTGTCGAATCCACTGCTGCATGTCCGTCCACCGCGAGCGGGACGGATAGCTTGTTGTAGAAGTACTACTAAGCAAAAGCCTGTCCTCGTTTGCGAGCAACCGCGCGCATGGGTGAGGGAGAAGGCGTGTAGTAAAATCAAGCTTCTCCTCGTTGTACGAGTTGACGCGACACATCATAGCACTGGCCCCACATGCTTGCCTCTAAACTTGGCTGAAAGACCCGCAGTGTACAATATATTTGCTGCAACCTCTAACATTTACCCACCACAAATTAAAATATATGTGGCCGTATGCATCGTTCTGATGCAGAGGCCGGGGAGTCCCCCCTTTTCGAAAAAAAACAAATTAAAATATATATTCCTGTCTTGACCAGATGAGCGTGCAAACTACAATCACCAGGGTGTCAGGTAGGGCCAGAAGACTATTTTAATTTTTTTAAAACTTCGAGACGGCCACATAGCATGGAGCCGACCCCAACGATTTTAAGCTTACAGGCACGGTACACGCTATCCTAGACTACTCTACACATGAAACTGCCACACGAGCGTCCGGGCTGCGCTTGGCTCTTCGCCTCTTCGGGAAGTCGAACAATGATGGAGTACTACTGCACTGGAGGAGTACTACAGTACGCTTCTGGCCATCTGACACCGATTGAACTGCTGCATGTCCACCGCGTGCGGGAGGGAGAGCGTGTAGCGAAAGCTTCTCCTAGTCTTGCCAGCCACCACGCTCATGGGCGAGGGAGGGACGCTCCTGCCTTTGCGTGTATGACAGGTGGGCCCGACAGGTGTGTGGCCAACCTGTCATACAGCCAAAGGCAGGTGCAGTTAAGTCCGCAAGGGAGAGGATAATCAAACTTCTCGTTGATGTACGAGTTGACGCGACACATCAAAGCACTGCGCTCGATATATTTCAATAATTTGCGTTTACCGATGCATTAATTACAACGCATGCATGCATGCCGTGACTCTCCTTTTGATACTTGCATGTGTTGATTTAATGCACCTTGAAGTAGTATAAAATATGTGACGGTAAAGCTTTGTAATACCCAAGCCCAAGTCGAGAGATGGTTGTGCACGAGGAGGGCGAGATCATGCAGACCGAACATGACCCGACGATGGAGCTCTCTAAGGTCTCGATGGACCTCACCGTGCTCCACTGCCCCTTGTGCCTCCGCCCCTTGACGCCTCCAGTGTATGAGGTTCGAATACACCTCGTCCGTTCGGCTGATTGAGCAGATTGATTTCTGCAGTGCAAGGGAGGGCACCTGGCCTGTGCGGACTGCCGCGTCGAGCGCCCTGGGAACCAGCGGCAGTGCCATAAGTGCGAGTGCGGCGGTGGCTTCGACGTGCGGAACACGGTGGTGGACTTTGTCCTTTCGTCGGTGAGGGTGGAGTGCCCACACGAAGGCTGTGGGCTCTACGTCACTTACCACAAGCTCGCCGATCACCAGAGCGTGTGTCCGCTCGCGCCCTGCAAATGCCCCGTGCCCGTCTGCGGCTACGAAGGCCCACTGCCGGCGCTCTACCACCACATCAGCACCGCGCATCCCATGCCCGTGCACAGGATCCAGTACGGCAAGGTGCTCTAGCTGCAAGTGCCACTGTCGGAGCCACGGCTCTTGCTGTTCGCGGAGGAGGACCGCCGCGCGTTTTTCTTGGTCGGCGGCGTGCTCGACATCGGCGCGCCTATCACCGTGTCGGTCGTCTGCATCAGAGCGGGGGCGTCCCCACTGCCGCACTACGTGGCCAAGCTGTGGGCGAACGGCCCGCCGGGGGAGCCCAAAGGCACGACCGACGCCGTCAAGGTGGAAATGGAGGTGACAAGCAGCAAGGATCCCGGCGACGTCGACGTGCAGGAGCTGACCTTCTTGACAGTTCCGCCCAAGCTGCTGGCCGGGGCTAAGCTTGTGTCCCTCCACATTCAGATTGACAAGCTCACGTCCTAAATGTTTCTACAGTGCCTTCTGTTTATCTTAGTAATATGCTAATATAGGATTACCTTGGTCTACTTTAGCTTAAGAAATGGTGGGTTTTGGTGGCGATGCAGCAATTACTTCGACATCAGATCAGTAATTTCCAACAGTCGAACGGATATTTTGTGTGTGTTGGATATAAAGTTCCTTTGAGTAAGAAGTACTACTTGTCATCAAAATGGATAAAAGGAGATGTATGTAGTCGTATTTTAGTTCTAGATACGTCCCTTTTTATCCATTTTGATGAGAAGCACTCCCTCCGTTCCACAATACATGCCTTCCATTTGTCAAAATATAGATGTATCTAGACATGTTTTAGTATATAGGTACATCCATGATAGAGCCAATCGGATGGTTGAGAACACTACAATTCGTAGCTATAGATGCATGTGTGACTCCCAGATGCAGAGGCCGGGGGTCATCATCCTCCTTTTCGAGAAAAAACAGACGCGTGTGTGAGAGGACGAGTGCGTGCGTGCACCTCTTCTCTTCCTGTATAACGTACTACTAAACTCAGAGTACAAGTTTTTGTGGGTGGCACGATGGTGCGTGCGAGAAGTCCCGATAGATAGGTTTAATGCGTTTGAAAAAAAGACTAGCCTAGAGCTCGCCACGCGGCTATTCCTGTCGAACACCCCATTAACCGTAAGATATGTATACGACGGTGCCAGTTATTGCACGTACACAACAGTACTCCCTCCTTTCCGGTTTATAGGGCTGAATTAAAAAATCTCACCAACCAAGATGGTGAGTGGTGGAATATTTTTTGTAGTTTGCAAAAGCACCTAATTAATGCTCTTGTTTTTCTCAAAAAATTATGTTTATCAATGCATTAATTGCAATGCATGCATGCATAAAGTACATGCATTGGTCAATTTTCTCTTAATACTTGCATGCAATGATTTAATGCACCTTGGAATCTGAACATGTGTTGGGGAACAACCAAATTGAGCCTTATAAAATGGAAAAACTAAAATTTTGAGATAAGCCCTATAAAACCGGAAAGGAGGGAGTAGAAAAAGAAGTACTCCATCCGGGAATAGTGCCGCACTTCGAAACTAGAACCATCAATAAATTTTGAGCTCGCGTCTCGTCACATTCCAAATTACTCCACGCTATATTGAATTGCAAACCTGTTCACACCGATCACAACCTAAACGGTTTCCCACTTAGGAGCGTATTAGTACCACGCTATATTGAATTGCAAACCTGTTCACACAGATCACAACCTAAACGGTTTCCCACTTAGGAGCGTATTAGTACTCGGTTATAAACACTAGTATGCCAAGATGACTGCACATTCCTCCTCAACTCCTCATCCACAAAAACAAACAAGTCATTCAGCATCCTTCCCTTCCGTCTGCCATGGCCAGCGTGAGTTCTGGGTCGAGAGATTGCCACCAGGGAGAGGCGAGCATGGAAGCGGAAACACGAGAGATGTCCCGCCTCGCTGCGAGAGCAGCCGACATGTCCCGCCGCGCGGAAGTAGCAGCACAGAGGTCCCGCCGTGCCGCTGAAGCAGCACGGAGGTCCTGCCGTGCCGTCGATGCAGCAGACTGGTCCGACCGCGCCGCGGAAGCAGCAGAGATGTCCCGCCGCGCCACGAATGCACCAGAGGTGTCCTGCCGCGCCGCGGCGGCCTGGGAAAATTTCTCGCGGGCAGGCGACGACTGTTACAGGTGCATGCATGCGATCGTCCATATCCAGATGGATCAGATCTCCGGCTGGGCGAGGTTGTAGGACGACATGAAAGCCTCATTTGAAAAGGCTACCGGCATCATCCGGCAACTAAGGGAGGGCAATGAGAGGCTCTGGGCCGAGCGTGACCTGCTGAGGGAGAAGATCATCCGAAGTGCAGACCAACAGGAGCAGACCAGTGCCTTGTTGAAGAGGACCGGCGTCATCGTCAAGAAACTTATGGACGAGAATGACATGCTCCGCAACGAGCGCCAAAGGCTGGTGGAGGAATCCATGGATGTTCTCAAGCAGCGTCTTGAGGACACGAAAGAGCTCATCGCCGCTCGCCGCGGAGACTAGTTCCCGCGGCCTGCAGCAACACATCAAGAAAGTAGAGATCAGCGAGCCAGATCCTTGTCTTCCTTCTTCTTTTGCCCTTGTGTATTTCGGGCGTAGCCGCATGTGGCTTTTTAATTATCTTTCTAATTATGTAAGACAATTAATTGTCCTTATCTTTCTGTGGAAGATCAATGTTGCGAGGCTGGAATGAAGAAAACTCTTGCTGTGGCGACCCTGGCGTTGCTGTTCTTCTAGTTGCTGCTGGGCTTCCTTCAGTTTCCTGGTTTCCTTTGATGTAATAATCGGTTTAGGATGTGGATTGTGTCGTCGGTTGTGAAATGTTGGGTTCTAGCGCGGATGTTTGGCCTTTGTTGGCCTCTTGGGATGTTGCGATTTCAATCTGGTAGCTTTTAGTCCTTCGTGTTAGGCTGGAGTTGTGCTGAACTTCTTGTGAATTGTGGTGGTTTTCAGTAATGAAAATTGGAAGGGGCAAGCCCTTCTTTGATCAAAATAATAATAATCGTACTTATATATTCATCAGTCTTGCTATAAGTCGCAGTAGATGCTATATAGGTCCATCGGATCTTACATCAAGATCCGTGCTTTCAGATTTTCTTTTTTCTCTCTTAAATCTCAGTCGAGTGAGACATAGCCACGCCATTAAACAGAGGCTCGGGCGCCATTAATGGAGACCTTGGGAGAGAGGTGGACGGCAGATGGAGGTCAAAGGGCTCTCCTCCCGATAAGCACGCGCAGGGGTCTGATCGCACGCCTCTCATACTCAAATAGCTACCCTGCACGACACCTCCTAGCTAATAAAAAATTGGGACGCGTGGCGGCACGTAAATGGTACTAGTAAGTAGAACGCCCACAGTTTCAATAATACTTGTGTTTCCGATTGTAACATGACAGCACTTGTTCCAAAATGACTTTGTTGATTGTTAATGTGTGCGCCTTCGCTAATCGGACTGCAAATTTACCACAACATGTTGGTGCCATGTCATGGCACCAAGCCAAGTTTCATTATTTTCATGCGTGTTTTGGATTTACAGGAATTGAAAAACTAAGTTTCTCAATGTTTCCAACCCAGCCACGACGCCCAGAATTTTGAATTTCATTCCCATTTCTTGCATGGAACCTAGAAATTTACCCGAGGACACACATGTGATTTTTCAACCAACTTTGGTGCACTGGAACATGTGCTTGTATTTCAAATTTGAATTATGCACACAAAGGTGACACGTTCCCTCCCAGAACCACGAGCCTTCTTGAGAGAAGCTCCGATTTGCAGGAAGCTTATACCAAAATTTGTTCCTATTCGGCCAATTTTTTTTACCACGGCATGGTACTACCATGACATGACACCATGCCAAGTTTCATGATTTTAAAACCAAGTTTCTCAATGTTCTCGACCGAGCCACGATGCCCAGATGTTTGAATTTTATTCTCTTTTTTTGCATGGGACCTACTCCCTCCTTCCATCTATATAGGGCCTAATGTGTTTTTCAAGACAGCCTTTGACTATTGACAAGATTAATAGCACATGAGATGTATACTATGAAAATTATATTATTGGAAGCTCCTTTGACATACAAATTTGAAGGTATGCTTTGTGTAAGTTGCATGTCATATATTATTGCTCTAACGTTTGGTCAAAGTTAGCCTCGAAAAACGCATTAGGACCTATATAGATGGAAGGAGGGAGTAGAAATTCACCCGAGGACACAAATGTGATTTTTCAACCAACTTTGGTGCACGGGAGCATGTGCTTGTAGTTCAAATTTGAATTATGCACATTAAATGACCAAAAACTCAATTAATGTGTAAATAAGGCCAAACGAAGCCGGAATAATTCCTAAATTTAACAAGGCACTCATGTAGTTCTATGTTGCCTTTGTAAATAAACTCAAGGGGGACAACGTATATCGTTTCGCACTCAAAGGTGGCACGTTCCCTCTCAGAACCACGAGCCTTCTTGAGAGAAGCTTTGGTTTGCAAGAAGCTTATACCAAAATATGTTCCTATTCGGCCAATTTTTTTACCACAACATGGTAGTACCATGACATGACATCCATGCCAAGTTTCATGATTTTCAGACGTGTTTTGGATTTACAAGAATTTTAAAACCAAGTTTCTCAATGTTCTCGGCCGAGCCACGATGCCCAGATGTTTTAATTTTATTCTCATTTCTTGCATGGGACCTAGAAATTCACCCGAGGACACAAATGTGATTTTTCAACCAACTTTGGTGCACGAGAGCATGTGCTTGTAGTTCAAATTTTACTTATGCACATTAAATGACCAGAAACTCAATTAATGTATAAAAAATGACAAATGAACCCGGAATAATTCCAAAATTTAACAGGGCACTAATGTAGTTCTATGTTGCCTTTGTTAAGAAACTCAAGGGGGGGGGCAGCGTATATCGTTTCACACTCAAAGGTGGCACGTTCCCTCTTAGAACCACGAGCTTCCAAATCGGCCCAATTTTTTACCACAACATGTTAGTGCCATGACATGACACCATGCCAAGTTTCATGATTTCCAGGCGAGTTTTGGACCTACATGAATTTAAAATCAAAGTTTCTCGATGTTCTCGGCCGAGTCATGACGCCCAGATGTTTGAATTTGATTCTCATTTCTTCCATGGGACCTAGAAATTCAACAAAGGACACACATGTGATTTTTCAACCCACTTTGGTGCACCGGAGCATGTGCATGCAATTCATATTTAGATTATGCACATTAAAAGTCCAGAAACTCAATTAATGTATAAAAAGGCCAAATGAACCCGAAATAATTCAAAAATTTATCAGGGCACTCATATAGTTCTATGTTGCCTCTGTAAATAAAATCAGGGGGAGGCAGCGTATATCGTTTCGCACACAAAGGTGACACGTTCCCTCTCGGAACCACGAGGCTTGTTGAGAGAATCTCCGGTTTTGCAAGAGGCTTATACCAAAACTTGTCCCAATTCAGCCAAAAATTATACGTATGAAAACAGGGTTTAGATTATCCCAAACATCTTGCTACCTAGACCAATAATGTACTATGATTTGAATTCAACATAAAATGGATACAAATATTTGAATTGGAGAGCGTATGGTACATGTAGTTCATAGTGAAATATGATTACTGCTATATGTATGCTTTTTGTTATCAAGATAATATTTAAATTATTGTATATTTGACAACAATCGTATTCAAATAAGGAAAATTGATTCAAATTTAGTCCATATGGTAGACGACAATATATATGTTCACATGGTGGAGTAAAATGTTCATATATGATGGAAGATCAAAATGTACGACTACATCAATTATAAACCGTAAGGTCACCTAACGATATATTCGAATTCAACATAACGTGGATTCAAAAATTGAAATTCGAGATCATGGCATCTGTAATCATATAAAAAGGGACATTACTCTTTCTTTGGTGGGAATTGATTTGTTTTTTGTTGTTGTTGAGGGAAGTGCGAATCGATTTGGTACTGTGCAGGGTAATCTTGTTCTCCCGATTTTTTTACATTTTTCTTGTAGTTTTTTCAATGGCATCTATAGCAATATAGTAAAAGGGGACATGACTCTCTTGTGTCTTGTATGAATTGTTTTTTTACACGTTAAGTTTGTTCTGCCGAACAAGGAATCCGCACCTTGTTATCCCGAAATTTTCAAGCTCGAGTATCTTTTGTCTCACCTGCTTTGAAACTTCCACTTCTTCAACCCGCGCCGCGCCTTGTTATCCCGAAATTTGGACGCGCGCGAGAACTCCCTCCTCATCCGAAATCGCTCCCGCAGCCCAGACACGCGAAATCCCCCATCTACCCCTCAGCCAGAAATGAAGCTCCACATCGCGGTGTCAAAATCGGTGGGGGTACGCTGGTAACTTACCCTACATTACGGACAAGCGCATCCCAAAGCTTGGCTCCCCCTCCCCCTTCGCCCCCCATTCGTACACCGAGGCCGCCAAAACCCGCGAAACCCCACGCTCCTCCGTCGACCTCCCGACCGCCGCCCAGCCGGAGACTCTTCCCCGACTACGTCGTCCATGGCAACAACTCGCCGTCCCTCATCCACTGCACCGGATGAGGATCCGTTGTCGATCTCATCGTCCCGCCGGATCAGCCGCCCCGTCCTCCACCTCCAAGGAGCTGCCCCGACGTTCGCCTCGTCTATCGTGCCACCTCAATCCCCACAGCACCGTCTTGACCTGCCCCACCGGAACCGTAGCACCCTCACCAATTCCTCCGATGAAGCCGAGGCCAACTCGCCGCCACCAAGGAGGTTCTGCACTCACCGCTGCATTTTATCTTTTATTCGATCTCACGGGGCTGCCGGTGCTCGATACCGAGCAGACATGGCGTGTCTCCATCGACGGCGCCGTCGCCGGCCACATCATCCACGACGTCTCTCCCCCATGTCGTTGCTTCCTCGGCGGCGACTTCCACAACGGCACTAGCTGCAGCTGCTCCGGCTCTCGCTCGCGCAGCGGCTCTGTTCTTGCTGTTGGTCGCGCTGCTGCACTGCTCCTGCTTTCGTTCGTGATGCTGCTCTGCTCTTGCTCTCGCTTGCGCTGCTGCTGCACGACCTCCGACAGCTACAGGAGTTGCTGCTTTAGCACTCGCTCGCGGTGCTACTGCACGACTTGCTCTCTGCTAGTGCATTCCCTGCTCGAGCGTCTGCTGATTTAGATCACTGCTTCTCTGCTACTAGTGCTCGAACGCCCTAAACATCTATTGCAAAGCTCTGTTACTAGTTCAATCAGTTTCGACAGTAAAATTCAGTTTCGACTGTGAAGTTCATTTTCTTCAGTTAAGTTCAGAGTGAACAGTACTTACAGCATCTGTTGGATCGGCCGTGGCGCGGCTGATGCGTTTTACATCTAGCACTTTTTGGTGATGTATTTTACATCATCTATTGCAGATGATATTAGGGTCCCACTTCAGATTAACATTGTCTGTCTTGTCATGCTTCAGCCTCGTCGCCGTACACCTTAGCGGAGGTGCTCCAACGACGGAACCGTCCATCACAGCGGAGCAGTACCCTCGGCGCCGTTTCCAGAGGCCTCGGATCTTCTTCCCCGCCTCCGACAGTCACACCAGCATCATCACCATCCTCCACGTCCAACCCAATGATGTTGAGGTCCACAAGGCTATGCCAAAGAGGTTGTACACTCATCGCATCAGTTTGTTTCTCCATTCCTCTGTTCTTCCAATTCATGTGAGCCAAACACCCAGGTTGACTGAAATCCTATGTTTCCAAATGCTCTGTTTTGCACGTGCATTCCTACCCTATTCCTGTGTTTTTCCTGTCCCTGCGTTTATAGAATCCTCCAATTCTAAGGAGCCCTTACAGATTTACTTCATTTTCAGATAGGCGTCAAAGAAAACTCTGTGTGTTATGTCCTGCTCCTGTCGTGCCGTCATCCACCCCACCTGAGGTGCACCATCGACAGAAGCGTTCACTGCAGCAGAGATCCCCCTGCAGACTTCCTTTCGCCGCCTCAGATCATCTTCCCCGTTGCCGGCAGCCACGCCAACTACATTACCATCATCGACTGAGCAGATGAACCTGAGGACTACACAGTTCCGGAAGAGAGGTCGCAGTCTTTCGTGTTTGCTTACGTTATACATCGGTTATTATTACCTGCTACTTTATCGTTCAATCTTGAGTTTTGAATTGCCCATGGGTCTCATATCGAGCCAGCAACGAATAGTATCTGTCTACTATCTGGTTCATCTGGGGTCTTCTATGTGGTTCATGTTGGGTGGGCAACAAACAATTGATGATCCATTGTCTATCTTTTTAAACTGAAGCTATAATCTACCTGCTATCATTAGTTTTGGATCCATCCACTCATTTGCTACCATCAGTCTTGATTTTTGCATGCACCCCTTAGGCCTTACAAAATCTAACTATTTTTTTATTATGCATGTCAGATATTGTACACAATCGTACTGAACATGTAGAGAAAAAGAGAAGACCGTTGTGTGCGAATATAATGTCATGTAGACGCTGCTCCATGGTGGGCGAAGTGCCCCCCTCCTGCATTTCCAGATTGTATTCCAGAGGAAGATAACTGTTCAGATGGAGATTCAGAAGGAGCCGACCACGCCTGTTTACCACCTGAGGTGTTTGCTCTAACCTGGCATGCTGATGTTGGTCATATCATGCATATGGCGCCTTGCATTGCTTACATTATACATCTTATATGTCATTAGCTTAGTTTAGATTGAATGCCACCTGTTTGGTTTCTATATCATACTCCCACCATTCCTAAATATTTTTCTTTTTAGAGATCTCAACAAGTGACTACATACGGAACAAAATGAGTGAATCTACACTCTAAAATATGTCTATATACATCCGTATGTGGTAGTCCATTTGAAATCTCTAAAAAGACAAATATTTAGGAATGGAGGGAGTATATGGGAATTATGCAATGCCATCTTCTTTAGCCAGGCATCATATACGTGAATCATGCAATGCCATCCTGTTTAGCCAGTCATCGTATATGTGAATTGTATTGTGCCATATTTTTTTCCATAATGTATTCCATTTGTCAACAATGTTTATACATTCATCTACTCTTCCTGTGCATCAGCCATTTGAGCCGGTCATGGGAAAATCTGGAGTGAAAACAAGGTCTTGTGAGCAGTCAGTGCTACCTGTCGATGCAAATTTCTTGCTGGTTACAGATAGCTCCTCAGAGGAGGATTCAGAGAGAGATGACCAGTCGTATCCCCCCCGAGGTGCATGCTCTAACTTGGCTGGGTTATATTGCTCATATCATGCATATGGTGTCTTGCATTGCCATGCCATCTGCTTAGATTAGACATGCTTTGTGTGAATGCCTCCTGTTTGCTTTCTATATCAGATATGTGAATTATGCAATGCCATGTTTTTCAGCCAGTTATCATATATGTGAATTATGCACCGCCATGGAGCCAGGCATCATATATGTGAATTATCTCATGCCATCTTTTTTTTTCATTACGTATTCCATTTGTCGACAATCTATGTATATTGAACTACTCTTCATGTGTATCAGCCATTTGAGCCGGTTATGGAAAAATCTGGAGTGAAAACAAGGTCTTCAGAGCAGGCAATGGTACCTATTGAAGCATATATCTCGATGGTTACAGGGAGCTCCTCAGAGGAGGATTCAGAGACAGATGACCAGTCCTATATCCCACCTGAGGTGTATGCTCTAAGTTGCAATGTTTATATTTCTCATATCATGCATATGGTGTCTTGCATTTCTTAGTTTAGACATCATATGCACAATATTGAATTCTATCTGCGTAGTTTAGAGATCATACATGCGAGTGCCAGCTGCTTAGTATATGAATCAATTATATCATGCCATCCTGTATACTTAGACAACATGTATGTGAATTATTTCATCCCAACCTATTTTAGAAAGACATCATATAGTTTTGTCATGTCATCCTGTTTAGGTACTCATCATATGTTGAATTATGCCATTATATCATGTTAAGTTATCCATCATATATCTGAAACTGTGTCATGCTATCCTGTTTAGTTAGGCATAATATATGTGAAATTGTGTCATGCTGTCCTGTTTGATTAGACAACATATATGTGAATTACCACATCTGTCTATCATACAATGTCTGTACGTTCAATTTCTTTTCTTGTTTATCAGCCATTTGAATTGGAGGGGGTGATGGCAGTATCTAAGGGAGCAAAAACCCGTTCTTCACAAAAGACAGTGCTACCCGTCGATGCAGATAGAACCATGGCTGTACTGGCCCACAAACTAGCCCCACCACACATAATCGAGACTCTTCCAGATTGCACACTTACACCATTGGGCAGAGAACCGGCTACAACCCATCTAACCGCAACCCCAGCGGATAGTAACCCACTTATAGTTGACAAAGCACCATGTCCACCACAGAGTACCCCCACACGAGCAGTTTGTAAAGCTACTGCAGTGCCCAAAGCACGAAGACCACCACAACTAACCCAAACTCCACGTTTAAAGTAGAAGAGCAACTGTTCCCAGGTCAGATTCCGTAGCTATGGTCCATACTCCTTTGCTGTTGCATCACTGTATTTACTCATACCAACTACTTTCGAATTTGAAGGATCCAATTGAAACTCCAATGGCGCAACAGGTATGTTTTAAACCTATTTCTTTAACTGGATTGCTGTTCTAACTTCTTGCTCTATGTTGATTTCAGTTTAAGTTGTATAAACAGTTATGTTCTCATGTGATGCACCTTACAAGTGCTGCCAATGCTGTGTAGTTTCTCACACTTATATTCTGTCTATGCTGCTGTGTCTTAAAAATATATGAGTTGAACTATGTCTCTATCTTGATTAGGGAACATAAACTAGAATGATATGGACAATACAGTGACCATAGTACATAGATATATGTTTGTTTCATGCTGTTATCCTGTCCACCTTACTACTGAACTGGTTTACCAAAATGAGTTTCGTATACTACAAGCTAAACCTGTGATGTGTCTGCTTGTTTCTCTTGTAGTATGCAAACAGAATATTGGAGAAGAGCACCCCACTATGCAATGGTAGAGAAAGTAATGCAGATAAGGTTCAAGATAGTGAGACAACCCTGTTGGTCTCCAAGAAAGGTGATAAAAACGATCTTGTAGACAGTGAGAAAACCCCACAATCCTGCGTTGATGTAGTGTTCGAGTTACTGGCCAGTACCGCTGGCACAAGCTCTTCGAACTCGCTGCCTGAATCACTTCGGCTTCTTCAGTCTCAGCTACAAGCTAAAAGGCATCAGTCAGTTGTGCTGCGGCAAGAAGCCGAAGGACTGAGGAAGTCCCCGCAGAATTCAGATGCGTACTTTCTTGTGCAACAGCAAGCGCTGGAGGATTTAAGCGCCAAACAAGAGAAAGTTAATAAGCTTGCTAAGAATCTTGCCAACATTATGGGTACCCAGGATATTGTTTCTTGAACTCTTCTGAAGTGGTTTCAGTTCTGGACTTGTTTTGCTGCGGCGTTTATATGCTGCTTTGTTCCCTATATTTGCACTGGTGGCGAACTTTGATGCCCAGTGGATGTAATATGTGTAATAGCCATGATAGCCTAGCATAAGTTGCTTGCATATTTATTTCCTTGTTGTATTGTTTATTTGTTTGCTTGTAGTCAGTGCAGTTCTTTTTCCGCTGTTTGCTAGTGGCTGCAATAACCTATTTTTTAAAACTAGGCCACAATAACCATGGGCTAATATTTACTGTAGTGACACTGGGCCTCCTACGGGCCATAGAAACAGTGGGCTTTCTACGGGCCGTAGAAACAGTAGGCCTTCTACGGGCCGTAGAAACAATGGGCCTTCTACGGGCCATATCATCAATGGGCCTTATACGGGCCGTATGATCGATTGGCCAAACATGGGCCAACAACATGCCGCATTATGGCCGTAAACGGGTTAGAGTTGGAATCGTCCGTTCATGGGCCGACCATAACGGGCCATCGTTAATAGGCCGTATTTGATGACGCTATGAAAATGGCCCAACGTATTAACGGACCACAAACGGGCCGACTGTAACCACAGGCTGAATTTGGCCCACAAGCAGAAAATGACAGTAACGGGCCGTAAGTAAACGAATGCTGGAAATGAGCCCAAGAATAAATGGGCTCTGAGAAGGCTGAAAGATAACATGGGATGGAAACGGCCCAATGGAATAACGGGCCGTTAATGGGTATAAAGTGATACACTGTTCATTACGGGCCAGTTTCACCACGGGCCGTTAATGGGTGTAAAGTGATACACTGTTCATTACGGGCCAGTTTCATCACGGGCCGTTAATAGGCCAATAGTTACATAGGGCCTCATATGGGCCGAAACACGTCATGGGCCATACATGGGCCAGAAGTGAAAACGGGTTGGAATGATATTGGATGGCCCAGATGACGCTACTAGGCCTAATTCGGATAGGGCGTAACGGGCCTTGGGTTAACGGGCTGTAAATGGGCTATATGCGAACAACAGGCTTTCCATGGGCCGGCCCGCCACCTTTTGACCAAGTCAAACAGGCCGGCCTTTTCACAGGAATGGTCCTCTATTGGGCCGTGCCACGTGTTGACGTATCATAGGCGCCTTCTGTCCAATGAGTGGATGACATCTGTCCCAACGATGAGCCGACACGTGTTTCCTCCAGCCAATGATGATTTTACACGTGGAAAATCCCCATTGGTCGGGGGTGTTAACGGGTTATCGGATCCAAAACCCGACCCGATAGCTTAACGGCGTTCCGTTACGGTGGATGCCACGTGTCGGTCACCCTAGATGAAAGCACTTCTGTGACGCACGAGTTATCGTCATGGAAGTGCACACTTCCGTGATGATAATTTTGGTAATGTCATGGAACACTTCTACGACAGCACATGTATGACTATCTCGATTCTGTCATAAAATCGTCATGGATGTACATGCATGACAAAAAACGTGAACAACAACATATATGGATATTGTCATATGAATTCTTATGCTCAAGTAATAATCTATTCACAATGTAAAGTATGAATCAGAAACTTCATTGAGAACCAACAAACTGAAATCTCAGTCATTGAAGCAATTGCAATTTATCATAATATCAGAAAGAGTCAATAAGAGCTTTTCAGCAAGTCCACATACTCAACTATCATTTAGTCTTTCACAATTGCTAACACTCACGCAATACTTATGGGTATAGAGTTTTAATCGGACACAGAGAAAGATAGGGGCTTATAGTGTTGCCTCCCAACCTTTTACCTCAAGGGTA
Organism: Triticum aestivum; assembly: GCF_018294505.1. Taxonomy (NCBI): domain Eukaryota; kingdom Viridiplantae; phylum Streptophyta; class Magnoliopsida; order Poales; family Poaceae; genus Triticum; species Triticum aestivum. Next base: position 59,209,876 of record NC_057805.1, read on the forward strand.
ATGTCAACAATAATAATTCATGCTAACTTACATCCAATTGGATATATATACCAGGATCTTTCCAACACAATGTGCTTGCCAAAGGATACAATATAAAAAGGAGAGGTGAAGAAAACCATGACTCTTGCATAAGATGAAAGGAAAAGATAGGCCCTTCGCAGAGGGAAGCAGAGGTTGTCATGTGCTTTTATGGTTGGATGCACGAAATCTTAATGCAAAAGAACATCACTTTATATTGCCACTTGTGATGTGGACCTTTATTATGCAGTCCGTCGCTTTTATTGCTTCCATATCATAAGATCGTATAAAGCTTATTTTCTCCACTAATAAATCATACATATTTAGAGAGCAATTTTTATTGCATGTAATGATGACAACTTACTTGAAGGATCTTACTCAATCCATAGGTAGATATGGTGGACTCTCATGGCAAAACTAGGTTTAAGGATATTCAGAAGCACAAGTAGTATCTCTACTTGGTGCAAAGAATTTGGCTAGCATGAGGGAGAAAGGCAAGCTCAACATGTTGGAAGATCCATGACAATATACTTTATTTCGGATATAAGAAAACATAACCCATTACATTGTCTTCCTTGTCCAACATCAACTCTTTAGCATGTCATACTTTAATGAGTGCTCACAATCATAAAAGATGTCCAAGATAGTATATTTATATGTGAAAACCTATCTTTCTTTATTACTTCCTATTAATTACAACGATGACCAAAACTAAGTTTGTCAACTCTCAACAGCTTTTAATCATCATAATCTTTATATGTGAAGTCATTACTTTCCATAAGATCAATATAGTCTCTTTACTTCTTTTTATTCTTTCTCTTTTCTTTTATTTCCTCACGATCATAGCAAAATAATCAAGCCCTTGACTCAACACTAATCTTTATTATATATAGCTCACGGACTCGATTACATAGAAGGATCATAAGGCAAAACTCAAAACTAAATCACACTAAAACTTTATTCTACTAGATCAAGATATTACCAAAAGGATCGAACTAAGAAAAACGGTAAAGATAGGAGTGTGATGGTGATACGATACTGGGGAACCTCCCCCAAGTTTGGCAGTTGCCAAGGGGAGTGCCCATACCCATGTGATTATATCCCTTTTGCCGGTGAAGGAGATGGGGTTGTTGATGATGTAGGCTTGTCGTCCCTCTTACAAGGCATAGGCCCACCATCATAGAAGGATGATCGAGTCTCCGGGATCCTTAAATTTGTAGCCAAACTCATCCTCTTGAATCTATATTCATACTCACAGTTTTGGTTTTGCAGGTCATAGATCTGGGCTTGGAGGTGCTCGATTTTCTCATGAAGCTTGAAGATGGCCTCCCCAATGTCCTTGGCGTCCATCTTGTGGTTGTTGGTGAACTCCATGATCATTATGTGATTGGAGTCAAGTCCGCGCTCCACCATCTCCTGACACTTGAAAACTTGTTGCTCCATTGCCTCGAGCCTTGTCTCCACGCTTCTGGTCCTCCTTGGTCCCTCAACATCGCGGATGTGCAGCACCCCCTCATGCATCTCAATGGTTTGAGGGTGTTGCAGCACCTCCGCAAGGTAGGGGTTGATGACCTTCTCGAAGAACTTGTCCTTGGGGGTACTTGGAGACGTCATGGTGATCTAGATCTGTCAGAAAAACAGCTCGAAACAAGAACAAAGGATAATTGTGTGATACGGTGGTCAAAACCTTCGGGAGATTATATAATGAATTTTTACGGACCAAAAGAAGTATCGTGCAAGAAAACGGAGTCCGGAGAGCGTACGAGGTGCCCACGAGGCAGGGGGCGCGCCCAGGGGGGTAGGGCGCACCCTCCACCCTCGTGGACGCCTCGTGTCCTTCCCGAACTACTTCTTATTTTCCTATTTTCTTAAATATTCCAAAACGGAGAAAAATTGCCATTAGAACTGTTTTGGAGCCGGTTTACTTACCGTACCACGTACCTATTCCTTTTCGGAGTCTGAAACGTTCTGGAAAGTTTCCCTTATGTATTCCTCCGGGGTTAAGGTTTCAATAATATTAGTTTCAACATTTATAGGATTACCTGAGTATAATGTTTGATTCTTTGACCGTTCACCACCTTCGGATTTGTGCCTTCGAAGTTGTTGATTTTTATGGCACCGGAACGATAGACCTCCTCGATAACGTAAGGACCTTCCCATTTAGAGAGAAGTTTTCCTACAAAAAATCTTAAACGAGAGTTCAATAACAACACATAATCACCTACATTAAACTCACGCTTTTGTATCCTTTTGTCATGCCATCCTTTGACTTTTTCTTTAAACAGTTTGGCATTCTCATAGGCCTGGGCTCTCCATTCATCAAGTGAGCTAATGTCAAATAACCTCTTCTCACCGGCAAGTTTGAAATCATAATTGAGCTCTTTAATGGCCCAATATGCCTTATGTTCTAATTCGAGAGGTAAGTGACATGCTTTTCCATAAACCATTTTATACGGAGACATACCCATAGGATTTTTATATGCAGTTCTATAGGCCCATAATGCATCATCAAGTTTCTTGGACCAATTCTTTCTAGATCTATTAACAGCCTTTTGCAAAATTAGTTTGAGCTCTCTATTACTCAATTCTACTTGACCACTAGACTGTGGGTGATATGGAGATGCAATTCTATTATTAACATCATACTTAGCAAGCATTTTACGAAAAGCACAATGTATAAAATGTGAACCACCATCAGTCATTAAATATCTAGGGACTCCAAACCTCGGAAAAATAACTTCTTTAAGCATCTTAATAGAGGTGTTATGATCAGCACTACTAGTTGGAATAGCTTCTACCCACTTAGTAACGTAATGAACAACAACTAAAATATGTGTATACCCATTAGAGGAAGGAAACGGTCCCATATAATCAAAGCCCCAAACATCAAAGGGTTCAATAATGAGTGAATAATTCATAGGCATTTCTTGACGTCTACTAATATTACCAATTCTTTGACATTCATCACAAGATAAGACAAACTTACGGGCATCTTTGAAGAGAGTAGGCCAATAAAAACCGGATTGCAATACCTTATGTGCAGTTCTATCTCCAGCGTGGTGTCCTCCATAAGCTTCGGAGTGACACTTGCGTATGATCTGTTCCTGTTCATGCTCAGGTATACGACGTCTAATAACACCATCTACCCCTTCTTTATAAAGGTGAGAGTCATCCCAGAAGTAATGTCTCAAATCATAGAAAAACTTTTTATTTTGCTGGTATGTGAAACTAGGTGGTATAAATTTAGCAACAATGTAATTAGCATAATCAGCATACCATGGAGCAGTACGAGAAGCATTTATGACATTTAATTATTCATCTGGAAAGCTATCATCAATAGGTAGTGGGTCATCAAGAACATTCTCTAACCTAGACAAGTTGTCTGCAATGGGGTTCTCAGCTCCCTTTCTATCAATAATATGCAAATCAAATTCTTGTAGCAAGAGAACCCATCTAATAAGTCTAGGTTTAGCATCTTTCTTTTCCATAAGATATTTAATAGCAACATGATCAGTGTGAATAGTTACTTTAGAATCAACAATATAAGGTCTGAACTTATCACAAGCAAAAACAACTGCCAAGAATTCCTTTTCAGTAGTGGCATAATTTTTCTGGGCATTGTCTAGAGTTTTGCTAACATATTGAATAACATTTAATTTTTATCAACTCTTTGTCCTAGAATAGCACCTACAACATAATCACTAGCATCACACATAATTTCAAAGGGTAAATTCCAATCAGGTGGCTGAACAATAGGTGCAGAAATCAATGCCTTCTTAAGTATTTCAAATGCTTCCACACAATCATCATGAAAGACGAAAGGTATATCTTTTTGTAATAGGTTAGTCAGAGGCCGGGAAATTTTTGAGAAGTCCTTAATGAACCTCCTATAAAAACCAGCATGACCAAGGAAACTTCTTATACCTTTAATGTCCTTAGGACACGACATCTTTTCAATAGCATCAACTTTAGCTTTGTCAACTTCAATACCTCTTTCAGAAATTTTATGCGCCAAGACAATACCTTCATTAACCATAAAGTGGCACTTCTACCAATTCAAGATAAGGTTAGTTTCTTCACATCTCTGCAAAACTCGATCAAGGTTGCTCACGCAATCATCAAAAGAGGATCCATAAACAGAGAAATCATCCATGAAAACCTCACAAATGTTTTCGCAAAAGTCAGAGAATATGGCCATCATGCATCTTTGAAAGGTAGCAGGTGCATTACATAAACCAAAAGGCATATGTCTATAAGCAAAGGTACCGAAAGAGTAAGTAAAAGTGGTCTTATCTTGATCATCAGCTGACACAGGTATTTGAGAGAAACCAGAGTAACCATCTAGAAAGCAAAAATGTGTATGTTTGGATAATCTTTCTAGCATTTGATCAATGAAAGGAAAAGGGTAATGATCTTTTTAGTAGCTTTATTTAATTTGCGAAAATCAATTACCATCCTATAACCTGTAATAATTCTTTGGGGAATCAATTCATCTTTATCATTAGGAACGACAATAATACCTCCCTTCTTAGGGACACAATGGACAGGACTTACCCACTGACCATCAGCAACGGGATAAATCATACCTGCTTCAAGGAACTTTAATATTTCCTTTCTTACCACTTCTTTCATCTTAGGATTTAGCCGTCGTTGGTGATCAATAATTGGTTTGGCGTCTTTCTCCAAATTTATTTTGTGTTGACATAGAGTGGGGCTAATGCCCTTAAGATCATCAAGAGTATATCCAATAGCAGCATGGTGCTTCTTCAGAGTTTTCAATAATTTCTCTTCTTCATCCTCTGAAAGGTTAGCACTAATAATAACAAGATATATCTTCTTTTCATCAAGATAAGCATATTTAAGAGTATCTGGTAATGGTTTAAGCTCAAACACGGGATCACCCTTGGGTTGAGGAGGATCCCCTAGGATTTCAATAGGCAAGTTGTGTTTCAGAATAGGTCCTTGTTTAAAGAATACTTCATCTATTTCCCTTCTTTCATTCATAAACGTATCTGGCGGATCACGGGTTCCGGCAAAACCCTCAAGGTTCGAACACTGGGGTGCGCACGGAGATTTCCCCCCTACCGATCCACGTGCTAGTTTTGCTAAGATCTCGCGGTCTAACTCTACCAACTCATAACACAAGGGACACAAGATTTATACTGGTTCTGGCCACCGTTGTGGTGTAATACCCTACTCCAGTGTGGTGGTGGTGGATTGCCTCTTGGGCTGATGATGAACAATACAAGGGGAAGAACAGCCTACTGAGGTTGAGGTGTTCTTGTGCTTGGCGAAGTTGTGTGTGTGGGGATTCGATAAGCTCAGGCTTCGCTTGCCCCTACTGTGGTGTCTAGTCCTATTTATAGAGGCTATGGTCCTCTCCCCAAATATTGAGCGGGAAGGGAGCCAACAACGGCCAATTTGAAAGGGGACAACTAGTACAACTTATCCTGACAAAAGTAGTCTTCGCCTGCAAAAGGCTCTGGAGGTGACCTCCGTCTTGCCGTCCTGCTGGTCTTGGTCTCGTTGCACCGATATGGAAACCTTTGCTTGATGCCTCGGTACTCCGCGCCTGCGCTTGCCTCCTTAGCACCAAAGAGGAAACAAGGACGCTGCGCGCGCTGGCGCCCGCCTGGTCTCGATCGTCATGGCTCACGTCACGAGAACCTTGCGAGGTTTGCCTTGCCTTGATCTCTCCGCCCCTCGTGAGCTTGCTTGGCGAGGCCGCTCCTGAGGAGGTCTTGTGTCGTCTGCCACGCGAGGCGTGGCCCCTCACGAGGGTCTTGAATGCCTTGTTGATGAAGATGGGCCATATGGGCCTGCTAGCAGAGCCACGCCGGGGGCCGCAGGCAGGCAAGTCTGGGGACCCCCGTTCCCAGAACACCAACAGTAGCCCCCGGGCTCAAGGTGCTCTCGGGCTTGGCTTCGAGGCGAAGCCAAAGGTCAAGTGCGGAGTGCCGCAGGCCCCAATAGCCTGCGGCCTTGGTCGACGCGTGGCGGTTGATTGGACGTGGGCGTCTCCGCTTCCCCACGCTGCCTCGGCAACTGCCCGACTTGACAAGAAGGCTGGCGTGGACAGTGCTTGCCTTCATTGCTTCTCGTCGCCTTGCTCAGATCCCCTTTCTTGCGCCCTGCTTCCGAAATCCTCAGATCCACTCTCCATCTTCTCCCGCATCAGCGACTAATGGCGCTGCGCAAGGTCAAGCCCTCCGTGTCGCCGGCTTGGTACGAACCTGCTCTGGTTGTGACCAACGTCTCAGAGAAGAGCCTCGCTGCCACACGCTTGCTGACGGCGGGGGAGAGCAACGAGAGGGGGAAGACAGAGCTTTGGGTTGCCTCCGACGTGCTGGAGCCCAAGGGGAGCACGTTCTTCCCCTTCTTCACGAGCAGTATCGCCGCCGGGTTGGTTCCTCCCTTCTCAGATTTCTTCTACGAGGTCCTCGGCCACTACGGGCTGCAGGCGCTGCATCTCCATCCCAGCTCCATCCTTCCCTTGTCCATCTTCGCCTACTATTGTGAGGCGTATTTGGGCGTGATGCCGTCCGTGGCTCTTCTGCGCCACTTCTTCTTCCTCCGCATCAGCGAGGGCCACATCTCCGGGTGCGCCAACTTCATCGCGGCCGGCAAAGCTAACTCGATCTCGAACACCGGGAAGAAGGCCGACAACCCCTGGGCCAAATGGGTCATGATGGGCGCCAAGTGCGTCCACCCGCGCTTGGCGCTGCCGACGGAGATGCCCTAGTCCGATAAGGGGTGGTCTCGTGCAGAGCTTACCGATGAGCGGGCGTCGTCGATGTTGGAGTAGATGAAGGCCGACCTGAAGCCGGGAAATGCGAGGTCGGCCAAGGTGACAGGGGCCATGCGTCCACCTGCGCGTTGCTCCTCTTCAGGCGCGTGCGCGCCCCTTGTGGAGGCTTGGAGATGAAGAAGACATGATTCGCCTGAGCCCGGAGGCCTTGCCTGACGACGAGCTGTCCGCGGTTTTGCGCCTCTTGGTCGGGGACAACCAAGAGTACCCACCGAGCACCTTCGTTCCTTTGTTCCGCCGCACGGACTGGGAGCAGATCGTGGCCGCCGGGCTGACTTTTGACGCGCGTGGGCTGGTGCCGCCGGCGCCTACCGGGGCCCCTGCAGCGCCGAAGCCGGTGGAGCTGTCTTCTGATGAGTCCCACAGGGAGGAAGAGGGGGAAGAGGAAGACTCGGCGGTAACCCCCGAGGAGATGGGGGAGACCTCCCATTTGAAGAAAGCTGACATCCTCCGTGCCCTTCCTGACGACGCCGAGGTCGATGCCTGCTAGGAGGAGGGAGAGCTGCCCATTATCCCGACGAGGGGCGGGTCGTCGCTGACTTCTCGAGGTGCTGCCTCCGCCTTGACGCCGCCTAGAGCTACCTCCGGCCCTTCTGCTGCGCCGTCTTCTGCTCCCGGAGCCCGTGTGCCCGCTCGTCAGGCTCCGAAGCTTTCGGGTTTCAGGCTCCCCAAGCGGAGGGTGGACTATGCCGCGGTGGATCAGTAAGTGCTTCGAGCTTCATCTTGTTCCTACTTGTACTTGCTATTTTCTGACGTTCACCCTTGGTCGATCAGGCCGATGCCTTCGGCGAAGAAGAGGAAGGAGGATATAGCGCCCGAGCCCCCCTCTGCGGAGAAAAGAGGCGACAACACTCGCACCTCCCCAGCCCGGTCGCCCTCGCGAGGCCAAGAGGAGCATCGTCGAGAGGAGTCAGCCCCCGTGGCCCCGCTGGCTCCGGAAGTGCCGGTGGCTGGCTCGGCTGATGAGGTCCCAAAGGCTCAGGAGCCCATGATCTCCCAGGCTCTGGTGACAACGCCGCCCCCTCCTCCTGCTGCACCTCTGACCCCAGGTTCTTCTGCTTCCTCTGCCGTCTTGGAGCGCGTCCTTTCAGAGATGGCCCAGCTGCGGGAAGATCTCCTGGGCGCGGACCCGCACCTGGTAGTCGGGCGCCTAGAGCTGGCCTCTGGCTGGCTTCACTCCGACTTGGTGGTTCGAGCGTCGCCGAGCCATGCCGCGGCGGCCTCCGAGAAGGAGAAGCAGGCCGGCACCAGAGCTGCGGCCGCTCGCGAGGCGACGCTGAAGGACGCCGAGGCCGCCCGCGACCGTTGCCGAGAGCTGGAGGACGAGCTGAAGAGCCTGTGCGACCAGCGCGCAGAAGAAGCACGTGGCTGATACGTCTCCATCGTATCTACTTTTCCAAACACTTTTGCCCTTCTTTTGGGCTCTAACTTGCATGATTTGAATGGAACTAACCCGGACTGATGTTGTTTTCAGCAGAATTGCCATGGTGTTATTTATGTGCAAAAACAAAAGCTCTCGGAATGACCTGAAACTCCACGGAGATTATTTTTGGAAATATTAAAAAATACTGGCGAAAGAATCAAGGCCATGGGGCCCACACCCTTGCTGTCGTGGAATTGTCACGGCAGATGTCCTCGAGCTAGGACTTAGTCGTGGAGCCATCGCAGCTGGGAAGCTTAAAGGGGTTAAACGGGACAAGGAACACGAGGGTTGTACTGGTTCGGCCCCTTACGGTGAAGGTAAAAGCCTACGTCCAGTTGAGGTGGTATTGATTATGGTTTCGATGACCAGGGAGCTTGATTGCTATGCCTGGCTCTCGATGAGATCTTACTTGTCCCTAAACCGCCGCCGGGTCGTCCCTTTACATAGAGAGGTTGACGCCCAGCGGCCCTCAGTGTCCCGGCCGGCTCATAAGAGTGTCGGCTCGGACTCTCAACTATTCTTGCCTTACACTACAAGTCTTGCCATACGGCGGTTTATCACTACGGGCCTTAAGCCATCTCCGGGTCTTAGGCCCATCATTGACCCGCCGTCTTCAAGCTCGGTACTGGGCTTCGCGTGATGACCATTATGAGTAACCCGGCCCCTCCTGGCGGGTGACTCTAAGGGTTATATCCCCAACATTAGGCCCCAGATTGATTTGAACCGGTTCATGTCAATCCTCAATCCCCTTGAAAGAAAATTTTCCGGCTTACATCTGTGCGAAGGTTTTAACCCGCCGTGACGTCATCTTCTGGATTCCTGATAACCCGCCATGACATCATCTTCCATTAAGTTCATTTCTTTATTCCATTAAATCCCAACGGATCTTATCTTTAATGGTCATCCCGAAAATCAAGGCGCCTCTGGGGCGAGATAATCACGCCGTGACCTCCTCGTTTCTCGCGCCCACTTATGAGCTTCACCTTATAAATAGCCCGGCCCATGAGCCTCCAGTCACTCATCGCCTCCATCTTCTTCCTCCTCTCGCCACTGTGCTGCCGCCCGAGCTCCGCCGCCGCCGCCGCGGATCAACCTGACGTGTCCAGAGAAAACGGCGGCGACCTCCGCGACTCACCGGCACCCGTAAGCCCTTGCCACTCCATAGAGCAAATCCACATTAGGGTTCTTTGCTGTTCTTCCCGTGTTCGTCGCCGTTCATCGCGAGCTCTTGATAGATTTCATTATTACCACTCTTTCTTGATCTTTAGACTATATAGAACTGTTGCGGTAGTTGTTTCACACCCGTTCCCAATGTACATATATCCCTTTTCATTGTATAAAGGCTCCATTCGAACCTATGAACTTCTTCTACGTCTGTTTTAGGTCTAGAAACTTTCCCTTTCCAGTCGATTGTTTGATCCAGAATAATTACTGTGATCTGTGAAACTTGTTTGCGCCACAGTTAGTCAAAAATTGCATCTGTTTAGCTATGGCGGCTCATATCTCCGGCTTAAAAGTGGCCACACGCTGTAGAAATTTCCGGCTCATTCATAATAGGGCTTTAGACAACTGGAATTACTGATGATGCCCTCAGTGGCTTAGATAACCCGATGCACTTAGCCATATGTCATTAGGCCCCTTCATAAGCCGCCACTTTAAACATTGAACTGTAAACTTCCTCCGGCTTATAATTGAACCGGACATTTCCTTTTATCATAGGCTTCCGTCTTTCACAATGCCACCCAAAGCTCCCAAGGCACCCATCACGTGCAACTGGATGAGATCCAATGTTACTGACGAAACCTTAGCGGACTTCGTGAAGACGGGTTACCTACCCAAGAAGGATGTCATGTCTTACCGTGCCCCTGGCCCGTCGGAGGAGAGACCTCAACCTAGAGATGGTGAGGTGGTGATATTTGCTGATCACATGAGCCGGGTCTTCGCACCGCCCGGTTCAAAATTCTTTAGAGATGTGTTGAATTTCTTTGATCTGCGGCCGCAAGACGTAGGACCCAATTCCGTGTCAAATATTTGCAACTTTCAAGTATTCTGCGAAGTCTATCTTGGAGAAGAGCCCAGCCTGCTGCTCTTTAGAGAGCTATTTTATCTGAACCGCCAGAACGAGTGCGCCAACGGGCCGAGCCTGGAACTTGGTGGAATCTCCATTCAACGCCGGAGAGACTGCCTCTTTCCTTATGCTGAGCCGCCAAGCCATCCAAAGGACTGGAACCAGACGTGGTTTTATTGCCAGGACACTTCTCCAGCTGACGAGAGCCCTCTGCCCGGCTTTCGTGCCCTGCGTCTGGAGCCAAATCACCCTCTGCCAGACAAACTCTCTCAAGTTGAGCGTCAACCTCTGATCCCCACCATCAATAAGATCAAGTCTCTCCTGGGAAACGGCCTTAACGGCATTGATCTGGTCCGGGTTTGGATCTCTTGGCGGGTTATCCCCTTGAGCCGCCGCCCCGGCTTAATGTGTGCTTACACGGGCCGGAAGGATGACCCTCTGCGGCACAGCCCCAACGATCTTCCTGAGGACGTTGTGGACGATATGACCAAGTCTCTCCTGAATGAGAGCTTAGCCGACTGTGGGAGAACCGGCCTGAACCCCTTCTGCCAAGCTAACCCGGCTCCAGCGGTAAGCCACTGACCTGAATACCTTGGTTTTCTTTTTAATAGTTTCCATCTGAACCTTAAGAAATCTTTGCTGTATGTTTCAGGCTAATGACAAGTTCTGGAAGGTCAAATATGACCATGAAGCGGCCAAAAAGGCCAGGAAAGCTAAGAAAGCCGCCGGGAGAGCCGCTCCCCGCAAGAAGGGAAGCAGGCCTACTGCCTCAGAGCTGCTTCAGCTAAGTGACAGCTCCGAGTCAGAGGTAATCCTTAATTCCTTAGACTCTTCTTTTGTTTCCGCTTTTCATCTGTCTTTTGACCACCTTATTAACTTGATTATCCACAGGATGACACCGGAGCGAGTAACCCGGTAACTGAAGAGGTAACTATACTTTCCTCCGACTCGGACCCCTTGCCAAGGCTGAAAGTCCGAAGAGTAACCTGGAAAGTAAGCTTTTCGCATCCTTTAGCTTATCAAGATCCTCAATTTCTTTTGAAGCAACAGATTCATGAGAACCAGAGGCAAACCCGGGCCAGCAAGGATGCAGACCTCTCCTCCGGCTTACTCGAGGCATCATGAAAGCGCCGGACTGAGGTTATCTCGAACTTATACCCTTGTCATCCTTTAGCGGGTGTCACTCGTGTGACACCCAAGTTTTATTTGGATTTTTCAAAAAAAAAAGATTTCTATTTTGACTTGAGGGGAGTGATTTAAATTTTCCTTTAAGAGAACTCTCCCTCTCATCTATTTTCCTTATGGCAAAAGTTTTGTTTGGATGCACCCAAGATCTGCCTTTGGCCTTGGGAGTTCTTACTTTTCATTTGGACTCAAAGCAAAATGTTTTTCATTTGGGAAAATAACTTCTGAAACTCTTTTTGAATTTTTCACTATGACTTTTGGAAAGTCCTTCACCACTTTCAACTTTTCCTTCTTACCATGACATTTGTGCAAATTCTCTCCCCAAACCCTTCCCTCACCTTTGGATCATGCTTTACACCTAATCCAGCAAGTTGAACCTCCCCATGTGATTTTCCCATTCAAATTTCATTCAAACAAATTTCTGCCTTCTATTCTACCACTTGGAGATTTACAAAGGAACTCTATTTTCTGTTTGGACTTTTAACACCAAACTTCTTTCCCCTCCTAGTCCTTTGAACCCTCAACCTGGAACCATGAAGATCCACTAGTCTTCAGTTCAAAAATTTCAAACTACACCTGCTGCAAGTTTGGACCAGATTTGGCAAATTTGGTGAAATTCATTCAAAACCTTCTCCAAAAATTCCAAGTAAATTCAGGCAGCCCCTAGGTGCTTTGAGTGATCATCTCACCAAGTTACAGCTCCAGAAAAATTTACCTCATAACCAAAACCTTCTGTCGAACACCTGAAGTGCATGGTCATTGTCAAGTTCAGAAGTTCAGAGAATCAGTTCAGTGCTCACTGTCGTTTTCTTCAGAGATGGACATCGATCTCGCCAGTGCCACCGCGTCGCCTTGCTCCTCGTCCTCGCCCCTTGTTCCTGCACCGCACGAGTGCTTGGCACCTTGCGGGCGTCGGCGACGAGCCGCAGAGGGTGCACCACCCCGTGACCAACGCCGGCGGCGGCTTTGCGGGCACCAGCGGGAGACACGGCGCCGACGACGCCACCCAGCGCCGCCCAAACCACCGGAGCTCGCCGCGTGGCCTTCCACTCCCCCGAAAGCGCTGCCGCTCTCGTCGTGAACCGCAGGGCGCGGAGCGCGCTCTCTGCCGCCGTTGAGCCCGTGCGGTCACCTCACCGTGGACCGACGCCATTACGCCAAGACCGACCCCGTTTAGCTGCAAAACGAGTCCAGTAACCTCCACTGATGCTGCCCGACCGCTCAAACCCCCTGCCAACCCACTGCTCCGCCGTAATCGCTCGCCAGAGATTCACCGTTCATGGCCACCCCGTCGATCTGCCTATAAATAGGGGCCCCGAGCTTCAACTCGAGCACCCACCAGCCCTGCACTCCCCCTAGAGCACGCCTAGCCACTGGAAGAGCCCCGAGGAGGTCTCCTTCCTCGACTCCGGCCGCCGCGACCCGCCACGGGATCCAGCCCGATTCGCCCCCGTGTGTGCTCCTCCGCCCCCATACGCTTGCCAGTAGCTTCACCATGCATCCCTCTCTCTGACCCGCACTTCAATTTGAAGCTTGCAGCTCTCCACCGGAGTTCCCCATCCTCACCCGAGCCACCGTCCGCCGGAGAAAGTGTCGCCGTCGACATAGTGCTCCCCGTTGGACGAGTCCACCACCCACCGACGCGGAAGAGGACGCTGAAGCTCTTGGTACCCTCCGTTTCGCCTAACTCGCCGTGGTTCGACGCCGGCGTCCACCGCAGTCTTCGGGCGCCGGCGAGCTTTTCAAACCTGACATGTGGACCCCGCATGTCAGCCTCTGTTCTTTTATTCACGAACCGTTTTCTGTTGGTGCCTTCGGGCAAAATACGTTTCCTCCTTTGCGCTTGCGCATTCCCAGCCGAAGCGTTTTCTGTTTTCTCAGTTAAAACCCTGGAACTTTTCTGTTTCATTACAGATAAGTCCCTGGACAGAAACCTTTATAACTTTTTAATAAAAAGGTATTTTTGAGTGATTCTTTTTCTGACAATCTTCAAATTTTGTCTAGTTTTTTATGGGATTTAATTGAAAAATAATTGGAAAAGTTTCTGTGTATGTGTTGGTTTTCACATTAGTGCCCGTTTCGTGATTTGCCGTAGGTTCCGGGAGGGGTGACGGAGCCGCGAACTTCGCCGAGCTAGACTCCGACTTCTCCGAACCAGGCAAGCTTGTTTGAACATTTGATATGGAAGATGTTTTGCATGTTCATGTGAAATTTTGTGCGTGGCATGTGAGTGTCGATGAAAGCCTCGTTGCTTGTACGGCAACGACCCAGTTGTCCCAAAGTTGCGATGACCTCTGTTGAGAGGTGGCCTAATCATGTGGTGACATGAAGGGCAGCAAGGTGGTACTGTTGTAGCATGCCAGCCTTGCGTCATCCGACTCTCTGCGACGTTAACATGGTTGGAGCTACGTTGTCGTTCTTTTCCCGCATGTTCCGAAGTTGCGATGATCTCTGATGAGAGATGGCCTAATCATGTGATGACATGAAGGGCAGCAGGGTGGTACTGTTGTAGCATGCCAGCCTTGTGTCATCCGACTTTTCCGACGTTAACATGGTTGGAGCCGTGTTACCGTCCCTTCCCCTTTCCGTGCTACCACATGTCTCATTGCCAGGATGCGGTTTAGTAAGTTGGTAACCTCTTTCCGTGTACACACCAAACAGAGAGGCCGGGATGATGGTACCTTGGCCCAGGATTAAAGCCAGTCATTCGGTCAGGGGGCATGGGTGTTTCCGGTTGGGACCGAGAGGGGGGGGGGCACCCCCTTAGAGCGCGCGTATATAAATTTGATCCCATGCTACGCGAGGTTGTAGCCTCCCCGTCTCAAGGTTTTTCTTGAACGTCGCCGAGGGTGATCCCTGGCTTCGGATGGTTGAATTGGGTGTGTACTGGTTAGACGCGTTTCTTCCAAAACACCGTAGACGGAACTAGTCCCCGTGACTACTAAAATCCGTTGGCTGTGGTTAAGTACAAACTCTGCAGAGTCAATTCTTTCCAAATAATCGTATCCATGATCAGTAGTGCACACATTATATCCATATCTATCCGTATGAAAACTTGTCCCCGGTGAACAAGCTCAAGTGGTAAAATTTCAGACTTATTGTTATTCCAATGGATGGAATAACTTTATTTCGTGACTCATGCTTGTGATAATTTATGCCTCCGAACCGTTGTAATAATGAGATGTGATATAAGCCCTTTATGTGATGTCGCTCAGACGTCCGACTGCGGCATGCACTGTCTTTACTTTCGATATAAGCCCTTTATGTGATGTCGCTCAGACGTCCGACTGCGGCATGCACAGTCTTTACTTTCTGTTATAAGCCCTTTATGTGGTGTCGCCCCGACGCCCGACTGTGGCATTATTATTCTGCATTTACCTCTCGAGGAGTCTTTCAGACACTCGTTTGGCACCCGCATTATTATTTCGCATTTTCCGCTCGAGGAGTCTTTCAGACACTCGTTTGGCACCCTCATTATTATTTCGCATTTTCCGCTCGAGGAGTCTTTCAGACACTCGTTTGGCACCAGTATTATTATTCTGCAGTTTCCGCTCGAGGCGTCATTCAGACCCTAGGTTGGCACCCAGTATTTAATTTCTCTATGTCTGATCGCACTGGTTAACTTGTTCAGATGTTTCATGCTTGCTTTTGTTATATCTTATGTCCGGACTGTCTTGCGAGTACTTTCATAGTACTCACCTGGCTTGTTGATTTGGCCAGATGTTGACGAAGGCGATCTCTTGGATGAAGAGTTTGATAGCGCGTCCGACGCCTAGAGGAGTCCCAGTCAGTCCTGCGCGATCCCGGATATTGGTCACTTATGTTGTCTATGCTTCCGCCACCCGTAATAAGTCTTCTCGAGCCTCACTCCGACGCTCGATGAGTTGTAGTGCTCTGGAATTATATCACTCGCTTTCCGATGATATTTCCCCCACCGTTATTATCGTGAGTTAGAAGTTTGCCACCCTACCGCCGTAATGTTTTATCGGCGTGCCTGTAATAAATTGTTGGGCAGTCTCTGCTCAACCTTGTATTATATTTTAGCACACCTGGTATTTTTCTTCTGTGACCAAGATATTGTCTACCAGTGAGAAGGAATTCTTCTTCGCTGGTCCGTAAAAGGGATTGGTCTCTCAATAATTATTTTATTGAAAAACCGGTCGTGACATGCTTGGTATCAGAGCCAGGCTGACTGTAGGAAGCCACTAGGTGCGATCGCTAATCGGTTATTAGCGTCTTTTGTGCTTTTTCAGCATTTTGCAATTGTAGCTATTTTCTGTTGGTCATCATAAAATTTATGACATGACTACTCAGAATTTTTGCCTACTTTTGTAGATGGCTGGCAGCAGCTGTGAGAATCGAGTGTTCACCAACGTGCCCGAGGGGTTTGTCAAGCTCCTCGTCTCCATCACCAAGCTCGCGATCGGGCCAGCAGCTCGCCCGGAGTTCACACTCTATCAGCACAAGCTCAGTGACGACGTGTCAATGCACCAAGCGGTGGTGCAGTTCAAGGGAGGACGTTCTGCTGCTCGTCACTTCCGCTTTACGGGAAGGGCCATGCCTACGGAGAGGCATGCCATGCAGATGGCTGCCCGTGAGGCGATAGCTCGCCTTCGGGACATCCTTCCTACGATGAAGACTCGTCGCTACCGCTACCTCCCATGCCATGTGCCTTACACCAGCCACTATGCGTTCGCCTGCCATCGGGGGGAACGAGATGAAGCCATCGAGATGGTTGTGGAGTACCTCAAGGCGCTGGAGGAGTCTTTCGACAACCTCGTAGATGATCTTGTGGCTGCCCGCATGGACTTAGTCCGGGGCGGTCCTGCCAGCAGGAAGGAGCTTCTCCACACATCGCCGCCTCTGACATTCGTCTCGTCTTCAGCCTCGTATGCGCCGGCCGTTTTTGCCACTGCTCGCCGTCTGCCTACCACTAAGGAGTTCGACCGAGTCATCGCTCCTACTCCAGTCAGAGCCGCACCGCCTGCCGCACGCGCTCTACCACCAGTCGCCCCCGCACCATCACCGCCGCGCAGCGTCGCACGCCAGGAGCCAGCTAGAGAGGAGGAGGTTGATTCTCCTGGACCGCTGAGCCTTGCCATCGGCAAGGGGAAGGAGATCTTCACCATCTCCGACTGAGAGCACCGAGTAGCCTCGTGTTATGCCTGCTTGTATGACGTGTTGTTTTTATCTGTACGCTAGTTTGTATTGGTGTGTTTGCTGCCTTCCGGAGTAGTACGCTAGTTTTAATAACATGTCAGGATTGTGTACGCACAACCTGAGTGCTGTATCTTGTGTTTGCTTTCGCATGTAAGATTTGTGTTAAGCACTTCTTCTCCGTGAAAATCATTTGTGGTTCTTGAAAAACCTTGAAGCCTTTTGATTATTGCCTTTGCGAGATTTTTTGTGCTACACAGTTTTCTCATGGGTTTTGCAAATAATACCCCAGACTGGAAAAATGTCTCGCCCATGGACTCGCTCCATGCCCAATCAGCCAGAAGAGGTTTACGGGACACAGACCAGCAACAATTTCACTCAGGGTCAGTCCAGCCAACAGGACAGTGAAGCGGCACTATCTCAAGTATGCCGTCTCTTCGAGCAAAGCCAGCAACAGCACCAGGAGATGATGAACCATGTCATCAATATGGGAAACCACCGTGAACCCTATCAACCACATTCCAAGTTATCTGAGTTACAGAAGACTCGCCCCTCAACTTTTGCTCACACCGACAGGCCACTGGAAGCCGACGATTGGCTTCGTGAGATTGAAAGGAAATTGATTATCGCTCAGTGCTCAGATCATGAGAAGGTGCTTTATGCACCACACTACCTTACTGGAGCAGCCGCAGCATGGTGGGAAAACTTCCTACACATGCACCCCAGGGAACACAACATCACCTGGGAAGAATTCAAGGAAGGCTTCCGTGGGGCACACATTCCCAGGAGCATCCTAAAGATCAAGAAGAGAGAGTTTGATGACCTGAAGCAAAGAGGCAAGTCCGTCACAGAATACAACGGCCAGTTTACCCAACTGTCTCGTTATGCCTACGACGAGCACATGACAGAAAACAAGAAGATGGAAAAATTCCTGGACGGCCTGGCACCAGCATTAAGATGCCAACTGATTGTGCACACCTTTCCGGATTTTAAGACGCTGGTGGACAAGGCCATCACCCTGGAGAATGAGCGCCGTAGTCTGGAAGATATCCGCAAGCGGAAGAGGGACAAGACGACTCTTGCCTGCAGCAACCGAGGCAAGACTGAGGTCCCAAGGACAGACACAAGGAGATCCACGACTACCGAGCCAAGACCCGTCGGACAATTTCATGCCAGAGACAAGGAGTTCACATACCGTGCAGGGGTCACCTGCTATGCTTGTGGTCAACAAGGGCATTATGCTAAATAGTGCCCGAAGCCAAGAGACACGGCACCCAAGCCGAACAATGGTGGGAACAATCCAGCCCCCAAGCGCAACAACTTCAACCCCAGCAACAACCACAGGAAGGGTCACCTGAACCACGTGACCAGGGAAGAAGCGCAGAATGCCCCAGACATCGTGCTCGGTACGTTCCCTGTCAACACAGTACCTGCCACGGTTTTGTTTGATTCTGGAGCTTCCCATTCGTTTGTTTCGAAGAGTTTTGTTTCACAACACGGTTTTCCGATACTTCCCTTGGAAAAATCTATGATCATCAAGTCCCCCGGAAATAAGCAAATTGCTCAGGGTTACTGCCAAGGAGTGGTCATTGAGTTCGAAGGACTACCATTCCACGCGAATCTCATCGTGTTGGAAAGTAAAGGACTGGATGTCATTTTAGGAATGGACTGGTTAACCACCAACAAAGGATTCATCGACTGTTTCAATCGGACAGTGATTCTCACTCACCATCATGGCAAGACTATAAGAGTTTCCGCTCAAGAAAGGCCACGGTCACAGAAACCAAAACTGAACAAGATGGACATCGCAGAATTAAGAAAAGTTCCAGTGGTATGCGAGTTTCCTGATGTGTTTCCTGAAGAACTACCAGGCATGCCACCAGACCGAGAGATCGAATTCAGCATTGAACTAGCACCTGGCACCGCTCCCATCTATAAGAAGCCTTATAGAATGGCACCCTCAGAATTGGTGGAGTTGAAGAAGCAGATAAAGGAATTTTTAGACAAAGGATTTATTCGAGCCAGCTCCTCACCTTGGGGTTCGCCAGTGTTATTCGCCAAGAAGAAGGATGGGACACTAAGGTTGTGCATAGACTATCGAGCCCTCAATATGGTCACCATCAAAAACAAGTATCCGATGCCGCGAATAAATGATTTGTTTGACCAGCTCGCACAGGCCAAGGTATTCTCGAAAATTGATTTGAGATCGGGATATCACCAATTGAAGGTACGGACGGAAGATATTCCCAAGACAGCTTTCACTTCCAGATATGGGTTGTACGAGTTTACAGTGATGCCTTTTGGACTAACGAACGCCCCCGCATATTTCGTTCACCTCATGAACAAAGTATTCATGAAATTCATGGACAAATTTGTAGTAGTGTTCATTGACGACATTCTGGTTTACTCAAGGACACCAGAAGAACATGCTGAGCACCTCAGAATTGTTTTGGGAGAATTGAGGAAACATCAGTTGTACGCCAAATTTAGCAAATGCGAATTTTGGCTAAGACAAGTTGGTTTCTTGGGCCATATATTAAACCAAGAAGGCATGGCCGTAGACCCAGAAAAAGTCAAGGCCATACTGGACTGGAAGCCACCCGTGAATGTTACAGATGTGTGGAGTTTCCTAGGAATGGCCGGATATTACAGGAGATTTATTGAAGGATTCTCCACTGTGGCAAAACCTATAACACAGTTACTCAAGAAGGACAAGAAATTTGTATGGACAGAAGCATGCGAGCAGAGCTTCCAGGAACTCAAGAAAAAGCTGACAACCGCACCAGTCTTAACTGTGCCAGACATACACAAGAGCTTTGAGGTGTATTGTGACGCGTCCCGAAAAGGTCTTGGATGTGTGCTAATGCAAGATGGAAAAGTTGTCGCATATGCCTCCAGGCAACTGCGAAAACATGAGGAAAATTACCCAACACATGACCTGGAGCTAGCAGCAGTTATACATGCACTCAAGGAGTGGAGGCACTTTCTGTTAGGTAATCGCTGTGAAATATATACGGACCATAAGAGCCTCAAATATATTTTCACACAGCCAGAGCTGAATTTATGCCAACGACGCTGGTTGGAACTGGTCAAGGACTATGACGTCGGTATTCACTACCACCCAGGGAAGGCAAATGTAGTGGCCGATGCCCTTAGTCGAATCCCCAGCTCGGACAGTGATGGTCAGCAAAATTTGAGGCCTGAATTTCAGCGAGAGTTCACCAGACTCAACATGATGTTAGTCTCTGAGGGCACCATATCGAACCTGGAGATACAACCCACCCTAGTGGAACAAATCAAGAAGGCCAACAGGGACATCCTAGTATCGAAGGCATAAAGAAGAAAATGAATCTTAGTAAGACTTCAGAATTTGTCACAGACAGTGAAGGAACATTATGGTACCGAGACAGACTTTGCGTACCTAACATTGAGGAACTCAAGCAACAGATCTTGACGGAGAGCCACACCGCTCCATACTCGATCCATCCTGGAGGAACCAAAATGTACAAGGACATTCAGGAAAGATTTTGGTGGCACGGTATGAAAAGAGATATAGCCACATTCATTGCTTGTTGTGATTCATGTCAGCGCATCAAGGCCGAGCACCAAAAGCCAGCAGGGCTACTCCAGCCTAACAGGATACCGGAGTGGAAATGGGATGAAATCGGAATGGACTTCATTGTCGGATTACCCCGATCACAGCGTGGAAATGACGCCATCTGGGTCATCACAGACCGACTAACCAAGGTTGCTCACTTCATTCCCGTGAAGACTACCTACTCCACACAAAGACTGGCAAAACTCTATCTCTCCCGTATAGTTTGCTTGCACGGAGTCCCAAAGACTATAATATCAGACCGAGGCACCCAATTCGTCTCCAAATTTTGGGATCACCTACAGCAAGCTCTGGGCACGCAACTAGCTTTCAGTACAGCATACCACCCTCAGACGGATGGACAGACGGAACGTGTGAACCAGATCCTAGAGGATATGCTAAGAGCCTGCGTACTCACCTATGGATCCAGCTGGGAAGAGAGTTTGCCGTATGCCGAATTTGCTTACAACAACAGTTACCAAGCTAGCTTGAAAATGGCACCCTTTGAAGCGTTGTACGGGCGAAGGTGTCGTACCCCATTGAATTGGTCAGAAACCGGTGACAGCCGTATCTTCGGCCCAGACATGCTCAAAGAGGCCGAGGAGAAAGTTAAGCAAATCAGGGACAGACTCAAGACAGCACAGAGCCGCCAAAAGAGCTACTATGATCAGAAGCACCGTGAGGTCAGCTTTGAACCCGGTGATTCCGTATACCTCCGAGTATCTCCTATGAGGGGTCTGCAACGGTTCAAAATTAAGGGGAAGCTAGCCCCAAGGTTTATTGGACCATTTTGTGTAAAAGCACGAAGAGGCACGGTGGCCTACCAACTAGACCTCCCCAAGGAGCTGTCAGACGTCCATGACGTGTTCCACGTCTCGCAGTTAAGAAAATGTGTGAGCAATCCAGAAAAGCATGTACCTCATGAGGACATTGATATGCAACCAGATCTCACCTACAGAGAAAGGCCAGTAAAGATTTTAGAAGGGTCTGAACGGAGGACCCGCCAGAAAACGACAAAGTTTTTCAAGGTTCAGTGGAGCAACCACACTGAGGATGAAGCCACATGGGAAAGGGAAGATTTCCTCCGAGCAGAGTACCCATATCTATTTGAGGGTCAGCAGAAATCTCGAGGACGAGATTTTTCCTAAGGGGGTAGGTGTTGTGACACCCAAGTTTTATTTGGATTTTTCAAAAAAAAAGATTTCTATTTTGACTTGAGGGGAGTGATTTAAATTTTCCTTTAAGAGAACTCTCCCTCTCATCTATTTTCCTTATGGCAAAAGTTTTGTTTGGATGCACCCAAGATCTGCCTTTGGCCTTGGGAGTTCTTACTTTTCATTTGGACTCAAAGCAAAATGTTTTTCATTTGGGAAAATAACTTCTAAAACTCTTTTTGAATTTTTCACTATGACTTTTGGAAAGTCCTTCACCACTTTCAACTTTTCCTTCTTACCATGACATTTGTGTAAATTCTCTCCCCAAACCCTTCCCTCACCTTTGGATCATGCTTTACACCTAATCCAGCAAGTGGAACCTCCCCATGTGATTTTTCCCATTCAAATTTCATTCAAACAAATTTCTGCCTTCTATTCTACCACTTGGAGATTTACAAAGGAACTCTATTTTCTGTTTGGACTTTTAACACCAAACTTCTTTCACCTCCTAGTCCTTTGAACCCTCAACCTGGAACCATGAAGATCCACTGGTCTTCAGTTCAAAAATTTCAAACTACACCTGCTGCAAGTTTGGACCAGATTTGGCAAATTTGGTGAAATTCATTCAAAACCTTCTCCAAAAATTCCAAGTAAATTCAGGCAGCCCCTAGGTGCTTTGAGTGATCATCTCACCAAGTTACAGCTCCAGAAAAATTTACCTCATAACCAAAACCTTCTGTCGAACACCTGCAGTGCATGGTCATTGTCAAGTTCAGAAGTTCAGAGAATCAGTTCAGTGCTCACTGTCGTTTTCTTCAGAGATGGACATCGATCTCGCCAGTGCCACCGCGTCGCCTTGCTCCTCGTCCTCGCCCCCTTGTTCCTGCACCGCACGAGTGCTTGGCACCTTGCGGGCGTCGGCGACGAGCCGCAGAGGGTGCGCCACCCTGTGACCAATGCCGGCGGCGGCTTTGCGGGCGCCAGCGGGAGACACGGCGCCGACGACGCCACCCAGCGCCGCCCAAACCACCGGAGCTCGCCGCGTGGCCTTCCACTCCCCCGAACGCGCTGCCGCTCTCGTCGTGAACCGCAGGGCGCGGAGCGCGCTCTCTGCCGCCGTTGAGCCCGTGCGGTCACCTCACCATGGACCGACGCCATTACGTCAAGACCGACCCCGTTTAGCTGCAAAACGAGTCCAGTAACCTCCACTGATGCTGCCCGACCGCTCAAACCCCCTGCCAACCCATTGCTCCGCCGTAATCGCTCGCCGGAGATTCACCGTTCACGGCCACCCCGTCGATCTGCCTATAAATAGGGGCCCCGAGCTTCAACTCGAGCACCCACCAGCCCTGCACTCCCCCTAGAGCACGCCTAGCCACTGGAAGAGCCCCGAGGAGGTCTCCTTCCTCGACTCCGGCCGCCGCGACCCGCCACGGGATCCAGCCCGATTCGCCCCCGTGTGTGCTCCTCCGCCCCCATACGCTTGCCAGTAGCTTCACCATGCATCCCTCTCTCTGACCCGCACTTCAATTTGAAGCTTGCAGCTCTCCACCGGAGTTCCCCATCCTCACCCGAGCCACCGTCCGCCGGAGAAAGTGTCGCCGTCGACATAGTGCTCCCCGTTGGACGAGTCCACCACCCACCGACGCGGAAGAGGACGCTGAAGCTGTTGGTACCCTCCGTTTCGCCTAACTCGCCGTGGTTCGACGCCGGCGTCCACCGCAGTCTTCGGGCGCCGGCGAGCTTTTCAAACCTGACATGTGGACCCCGCATGTCAGCCTCTATTCTTTTATTCGCGAACCATTTTCTGTTGGCGCCTTCGGGCAAAATACGTTTCCTCCTTTGCGCTTGCGCATTCCCAGCCGAAGCGTTTTCTGTTTTCTCAGTTAAAACCCTGGAACTTTTCTGTTTCATTACAAATAAGTCCCTGGACAGAAACCTTTATAACTTTTTAATAAAAAGGTATTTTTGAGTGATTCTTTTTCTGACAATCTTCAAATTTTGTCTAGTTTTTTATGGGATTTAATTGAAAAATAATTGGAAAAGTTTCTGTGTATGTGTTGGTTTTCACATTAGTGCCCGTTTCGTGATTTGCCGTAGGTTCCGGGAGGGGTGACGGAGCCGTGAACTTCGCCGAGCTAGACTCCGACTTCTCCGAACCAGGCAAGATTGTTTTAACATTTGATATGGCAGATGTTTTGCATGTTCATGTGAAAGTTTGTGCGTGGCATGTGAGTGTCGATGAAAGCCTCGTTGCTTGTACGGCAACGACCCAGTTGTCCCAAAGTTGCGATGACCTCTGTTGAGAGGTGGCCTAATCATGTGGTGACATGAAGGGCAGCAAGGTGGTACTGTTGTAGCATGCCAGCCTTGCGTCATCCGACTCTCTGCGACGTTAACGTGGTTGGAGCTACGTTGTCGTTCTTTTCCCGCATGTTCCGAAGTTGCGATGATCTCTGATGAGAGATGGCCTAATCATGTGATGACATGAAGGGCAGCAGGGTGGTACTGTTGTAGCATGCCAGCCTTGTGTCATCCGACTTTTCCGACGTTAACATGGTTGGAGCCGTGTTACCGTCCCTTCCCCTTTCCGTGCTACCACATGTCTCATTGCCAGGATGCGGTTTAGTAAGTTGGTAACCTCTTTCCGTGTACACACCAAACAGAGAGGCCGGGATGATGGTACCTTGGCCCAGGATTAAAGCCAGTCATTCGGTCAGGGGGCATGGGTGTTTCCGGTTGGGACCGAGAGGGGGGGCACCCCCTTAGAGCGCGCGTATATAAATTTGATCCCATGCTACGCGAGGTTGTAGCCTCCCCGTCTCAAGGTTTTTCTTGAACGTCGCCGAGGGTGATCCCTGGCTTCGGATGGTTGAATTGGGTGTGTACTGGTTAGACGTGTTTCTTCCAAAACACCGTAGACGGAACTAGTCCCCGTGACTACTAAAATCCGTTGGCTGTGGTTAAGTACAAACTCTGCAGAGTCAATTCTTTCCAAATCATCGTATCCATGATCAGTAGTGCACACATTATATCCATATCTATCCGTATGAAAAACTTGTCCCCGGTGAACAAGCTCAAGTGGTAAAATTTCAGACTTATTGTTATTCCAATGGATGGACTAACTTTATTTTGTGACTCATGCTTGTGATAATTTATGCCTCCGAACCGTTGTAATAATGAGATGTGATATAAGCCCTTTATGTGATGTCGCTCAGACGTCCGACTGCGGCATGCACTGTCTTTACTTTCGATATAAGCCCTTTATGTGATGTCGCTCAGACGTCTGACTGCGGCATGCACAGTCTTTACTTTCTGTTATAAGCCCTTTATGTGGTGTCGCCCCGACGCCCGACTGTGGCATTATTATTCTGCATTTACCTCTCGAGGAGTCTTTCAGACACTCGTTTGGCACCCGCATTATTATTTCGCATTTTCCGCTCGAGGAGTCTTTCAGACACTCGTTTGGCACCCGCATTATTATTTCACATTTTCCGCTCGAGGAGTCTTTCAGACACTCGTTTGGCACCAGTATTATTATTCTGCAGTTTCCGCTCGAGGCGTCATTTAGACCCTCGCTTGGCACCCAGTATTTAATTTCTCTATGTCTGATCGCACTGGTTAACTTGTTCAGATGTTTCATGCTTGCTTTTGTTATATCTTATGTCCGGACTGTCTTGCGAGTACTTTCATAGTACTCACCTGGCTTGTTGATTTGGCCAGATGTTGACGAAGGCGATCTCTTGGATGAAGAGTTTGATAGCGCGTCCGACGCCTAGAGGAGTCCCAGTCAGTCCTGCGCGATCCCGGATATTGGTCACTTATGTTGTCTACGCTTCCGCCACCCGTAATAAGTCTTCTCGAGCCTCACTCCGACGCTCGATGAGTTGTAGTGCTCTGGAATTATATCACTCGCTTTGCGATGATATTTCCACCACCGTTATTATCGTGAGTTAGAAGTTTGCCACCCTACCGCCGGAATGTTTTATCGGCGTGCCTGTAATAAATTGTTGGGCAGTCTCTGCTCAACCTTGTATTATATTTTAGCACACCTGGTATTTTTCTTCTGTGACCAAGATATTGTCTACCAGTGAGAAGGAATTCTTCTTCGCTGGTCCGTAAAAGGGATTGGTCTCTCAATAATTATTTTATTGAAAAACCGGTCGTGACAACTCGTCAACCGCTCAATTCTTCTGATTCCATTTATCAGGAAACTTCACCTTCCTCTGGTGATTCTATGCAATCTACCATGCCGGCTTTCAAGACCGCGCCCGGGTAATGATGATCATCTTATGTTGTACTTACCTTACTCATGCTTTTGTACTAACCTTTTGTCCTTTCAGTGCTCAAGCAAAGCTCAGTAAGAGAGCGAAGAAGAATAAGCCAGTCGAAGAGCCGGTCCTGACTGAACCGGAGGCTTCAGCTCAAGAGCCGCCCGCTGCCTCTGCTCCTGAAGCCACCGCTCCAACTGACGAGCCAATCACAGAGACTTCTGCTAACCCGGAGATCTCCAACCCGGCTCAGCCGGCCGATGCCCCAGACGTGGTAATCACCCGGACGGAGTTTGTCGAGCCGGGGAGACCCACTGCGCTGGCTAACTGCTCTGCCAAGGAAGAGTTGCTAGAGCGCCGCAGGGCCAAGCTGGACATCACCAACTATGCTAACTTGAGCATTGGAGAGATCATCTCCGGCTATGTCAATCAGGTGCACAACAGCCGGGACCTGGAGATTGACATGGTGAAGCAGATACAGCAGAAGTCTGAGGTACCACTCTAGTGCTTACTGCATAGTCATCTTTACCATACTAGCCCCCAAGTCTACTACTTATGATAGAGTATGTTGTAGACTTAACTTCCGGCTTACTTCCATGAACCGGTAATTTGTAGATAGAAACTTTCGACATGCATTAGCCCCCAAGCGCCAAGTTTCTTTGCTTGGAAAGTGCTTGGGACTTTAAAGTTGCATAATAATTATTCATACTATAACCCGGAAATTGTACAGGCTGCTTGCAAGAAATTTGAGGCTGATATTTCTGAGCTGAAGAACCGCCTGAAGACTCAGGAAACTGAGACCCGGAAGGCCAACGCCAAATTTGAATCTAGTGTTGCTGCTCAAGAGAAGCTGAAGAAGAAGTTTGAAGCTGAAAGGAAGACTTGGGCCGAAGAGAAGGCTGCTCTGGTAAGCCGGGCCGAACAGGCGGAGAAGGCTCTGACGGAGAGAACCGCCGAACTCTCCGGCTTAAAGCGCCATGTGTCACAGATGGTCGCCGCAATCTTCGGTAAGTCATTCTGCAGACTTGCAACAAGTTTACATTCTCTATGTCTCATAATTCCCATCATTGCTAGCGGCTTACCTGACGTTGTAAAACAGGTCCCAGAAGCGCCAACCTCAACCAAAATGTATTGACCAAGCTGAAGGCCGTGTACACTTTGGTGGAACAACTCTACACCGGGTCACAGCGCGCCTTGGCCGTTGTGGCCCTGTCCAATGAGGTTCCAACTCACCTGGCGGACGTACTTCGCCGGCTTTCCGTTCTTCCTCAGCGTTTCCAAGAGCTGCGACGGGCCTCTGCAAGAGCCGGAGCCATAGCTGCTCTGAGCCGGGCCAAGGCTTTCCTCCCGGAGCTAGACCCGGCAGAGATCGCACTTGGATATCCGAGTCTGAAGGAAGACGGCACTCCCTTTGACCAAAAAGATTTTGCTGATTGTGTGAAGAGTGTGCGCCCGGTGGCTACCTTAATTGGGAATGACACCGACCTCACCAAGTATCAGCCGGGTTATGACTTAGAGAATCAGAGGATCCCCACTCCACGCTACGAAGCAATCAGCTTGATCCCTCCGACTCGTAAGCATACCTTCGCCCCGGAAGTTGACCCGGCCGGGTTAATTGACGAGGAGGCTCAATTTGAAGCTTTGAGCAGCATTGACCGGAAATCGTCAACTTTCCAGGTCATAGGAACAGCCGGAGGAGCGGAGAGGGATGAGCCGGAAGCTTCGACCCAGCAAGCATCTTGACTCTTTAGGCGGCCCATGGTTATGCTTGTTAAACAATGCCTCACCTTTTGGACTCGGGGAGTCTTGTAATAGAGTAGGACAAACATTTTAACTTTGTCGTGCCATCGTGCACGTGTTGAATGCTTAACTCCATTGAAGTTGCTTCCTTATATTCCTCCGGGTCATAACCGATCATTTATTTTCCTTAAGCTCGAATAGCTGTCTTGAACCATCCTGCATAGAAAACAAGTCACAAGTCTCTAGGCGGCTTACCGCACTGAGAATCATAAATCTTATACATATGACCCGGAATATGAATCCAAGTCGCCAAAGACTGGTCCTCAATAATATCCTTGATGTAACCATAATAGCATACTTACAGGCCTTCAAGTATACCTCCGGTTTATGTAACCCAGATAATAAGGTTGGTACCTCAATTCCGGTTTAGCTGTGTCAAGAATACTTACTATATGTTATCAGCATTGTGAATCAAAATTAAGTCGGCAAAAGAAAAAGCCGCCCTTGCACACTGCTGATGTGACCAACATAACTTGTTGTAAGTCAGAAAATCAAAAATTTAAGGGCTTCCGGTTCGAATACGACCAGAGAACCGTCCCAAAGGGGTTAAGCTAAGATTCGAATGCGATCATATAGCCCCCAGTGGCTTTGGCGATGCCAATCAAGAGGGTACCGACAGCTATGTTCTCTTTGGTTCGAATACGACCCATGTTTGAACAGGAAGCCCCCAAATGACCTTAAGAGTTGTTTAACGACGCTGATTCGAATACGATCCACGTCGGTTCCCAAAGGGGGTTGAGCTATGATTCAAATATGATCAAAGAAAACTCCCCAATGAGCTCGGCACTTTGCCAATCAAGTGGGTATCGACAGCTATGTTCTCTTTGGTTCGAATACGACCTATGTTTGAACAGGAAGCCCCCAATTGACTATATTGCGTACGGCTAGACTCGAATACGATCATAAGCCGGATCCACCTCCAAGTGACCATGTGATGGTGTAATGGAAACACCACTTTTACCTTTGGAGGAGAAAAGGACAAAGGTCCTGCTTTATTATTTAACATAATATATACATGGCTATAGAAATATGTACATTATGAGAGCCGGTGGCTCAAGTGTAATAAGGCCAAAGTTGAGCTATGTTCCACGGCCGACGGGTCTCTTCCTCCGACTTGCGTGAATCTTTATGCTCCCGAACGTCAATAAGGTAGTATGACCCGTTGTGCAAGTTCTTGTTGACCACAAATGGCCCCTCCCAAGGCGGGGATAGCTTGTGTGCATCTGTTTGATCTTGGATGAGCCGGAGCACCAGATCACCTTCCTGGAAGACCCGGGACTTAACCCGGCGACTGTGATAATGGCGCAGGTCTTGTTGGTAAATCGCTGAGCGAGCTGCTGCCACATCACGCTGTTCGTCCAACAAGTCAAGAGCATCTTGGCGCGCCTGTTCATTATCCGCCTCAACATAAGCCGCCACTCGAGGCGAGTCATGACGGATGTCACTGGGGTGGACTGCTTCCGCTCCATAAACCATGAAGAAAGGCGTGTAACCCGTAGACCTGTTAGGAGTAGTATTGATGCTCCATAACACGGAGGGTAGCTCCTCCACCCAACAACCCGGCGTCTGTTGCAAAGGGACCAAAAGCCGGGGCTTGATACCCTTCAAAATCTCCTGATTAGCCCTCTCAGCTTGACCATTGGACTGAGGGTGAGCCACTGAGGAAACGTCAAGTCGAATATGCTCACGTTGACAAAACTCCTCCATGGCGCCTTTAGACAGATTAGTCCCATTGTCAGTTATAATGCTGTGCGGAAAACCAAAGCGAAAAATCACCCTTTTCATGAACTGAACCGCCGTGGCTGCGTCACACTTGCTAACGGGCTCTGCCTCAACCCACTTTGTGAACTTGTCAACTGCCACCAAAAGGTGAGTCTTCTTATCCTTGGACCTTTTAAAAGGCCCAACCATATCAAGCCCCCAGACCGCAAATGGCCAAGTGATTGGTATCATCCTCAGCTCCTGAGCCGGCACATGAGCCCGTCGCGAGAACCTCTGGCAACCATCACATTTACTGACCAAGTCCTCCGCATCAGCATGAGCCGTCAGCCAATAAAAACCATGACGAAAAGCCTTGGCCACAAGGGATTTTGAGCCGGCATGATGGCCACAATCCCCTTTGTGAATCTCACGTAAGATTTCTTGACCCTCCTCAGGGGAAACACAACGCTGGAACGTTCCCGTAACACTGCGGCGATGCAGCTCACCATTGATGACGACCATTGACTTAGACCGCCGGGTTATTTGTCTGGCCAGAGTTTCATCCTCAGGCAAATCTCCCCGGGTCATGTATGCCAAGTATGGTACTGTCCAGTCTGGGGTGATGTGGAGAGCCGCCACCAACTGTGCCTCCGGGTCAGGGACAGCCAAGTCTTCCTCTGTAGGTACCTTAACAGAAGGGTTATGCAGGATGTCCAAGAAAGTATTAGGCAGCACCGGTTTTCGCTGAGAGCCCAGCCGGCTTAATGCATCAGCCGCTTCGTTCTTCCTGCGATCAATGTGCTCTACTTGGTAACCTTGAAAGTGTCCAGCAATGGCATCAACTTCACGGTGATAAGCCTCCATGAGAGGGTCCTTGGAGTCCCACTTGCCTGATACTTGTTGAGCCACTAAGTCTGAGTCACCGAAGCATCTTACCCGGCTCAAGCTCATCTTCTTAGCCATCCGAAGACCATGGAGCAAGGCCTCGTACTCAGCCGCATTGTTAGTACAAGGAAACATCAACCGTAGCACATAATGAAACTTGTCACCTTTAGGGGAAGCCAATACAACTCCAGCCCCCGAGCCCTCCAATTGCCTAGACCCATCAAAGTGAATAGTCCAATATGTATTATCCGGCTTTTCTTCAGGCACCTGTAGCTCTGTCCAATCATTGATGAAATCCACCAAAGCTTGAGATTTAACAGCAGTGCGTGGCACATATTTCAGACCATGAGGCCCAAGTTCTATAGCCCACTTAGCCACTCTCCCTGTGGCTTCTCTGTTTTGGATAATATCTCCAAGGGGAGCAGAACTAACCACGGTGATGGGGTGACCCTGAAAATAGTGCTTAAGCTTCCGGCTTGCCATGAATACACCATAAACAAGCTTCTGCCAATGTGGATACCGCTGTTTGGCTTCGATGAGCACTTCACTGACGTAATAAACCGGCCGCTGAACCGGATATTCCTTACCCTCTTCCTTGCGCTCCATCACCACAGCCACACTGACGGCTCGTGTGTTGGCAGCTATATACAGTAATAAGGGCTCCTTGTCAACCGGAGCAGCGAGGACTGGGGGCTCGGCCAGCTGTCTCTTCAAATCCTCAAAAGCAGCATTAGCAGCATCATTCCAGATAAAATCATCAGTTTTCTTCATCAACTTGTACAGCGGCATGGCCTTCTCACCCAAACGGCTTATAAACCGGCTTAAAGCAGCGATACGACCCGCCAGGCGCTGGACGTCGTTTATACACGCCGGCTTAGCCAGAGAGGTGATTGCCTTGATTTTTTCCGGGTTAGCTTCAATGCCTCTATGAGAAACCAGAAAACCCAAGAGCTTGCCTGCAGGAACACCAAAAACACACTTGGCCGGGTTAAGCATCATCTTGTAGACCCGGAGATTATCAAAGGTTTCTCTCAGATCATCTATCAAGGCTTCCTTCTCTCTGGACTTAACCACAATATCATCCACATAGGCATGAACATTGCGCCCAATCTGGTTATGAAGACAATTCTGTACGCAACGCTGATAAGTCGCCTGTGCACTCTTGAGCCCAAAAGGCATAGAAACATAACAGAAGGCTCCAAAGGGAGTGATGAATGCTGTTTTCTCCTGGTCTTTAACTGCCATTTTAATCTGATGGTATCCAGAATAAGCATCCAAGAAACTTAAGTGCTCACAACCCGCCGTAGAATCAATGATTTGATCAATACGGGGGAGGGCAAAAGGATCAGCCGGACATGCCTTGTTTAAGTCCGTGTAGTCCACACACATCCGCCAGGTGCCATTCTTCTTGAGCACGAGCACCGGGTTAGCTAACCACTCTGGGTGAAAGACTTCAACAATAAAACCGGCCGCCAAGAGCCGGGCCACCTCTTCCCCAATGGCTTTCCGCCTTTCCTCATTAAACCGCCGAAGGAATTGCCTGACCGGTTGAATTTCGGATCAACATTGAGTGTGTGCTCAGCGAGTTCTCTAGGTACACCTGGCATGTTAGAAGGTTTCCATGCAAAAATGTCCCTATTCTCACGGATGAACTCGATGAGCGCGCTTTCCTATTTTGGATCCAGATTGGCACTGATGCTAAACTGCTGAGATGAATCACCTAGAACAAAATCAACAAGTTTAGTCTCATCAGCCGACTTAAATTTCATTGCCGGCTCATGCTCCGTAGTCGGCTTTTTCAAAGAGGTCATATCTGTTGGGTCAACATTGTCCTTGTAAAACTTCAACTCCTCTGTTGCACAAACAGATTCTGCATAAGCCGCATCGCCTTCCTCACACTCCAAGGCCACCTTCCGGCTGCCATGAACCGTAATGGTCCCATTGTGACCCGGCATCTTGAGCTGCAAATACACGTAACACGGCCGTGCCATGAACTTGGCGTAAGCCGGCCGCCCAAATATGGCATGATACAGACTTCTTATCTTGACCACCTCAAAGGTCAATTTTTCCACCCTGTAGTTGTACTCGTCTCCAAAGGCCACTTCCAATTCGATCTTACCAACTGGATAAGCCGACTTACCAGGCACTACGCCATGGAAAATAGTATTGGACTGGTTGAGGTTCTTATCAATCAACCCCATACGACGGAAAGTCTCATAATAGAGGATGTTGATGCTGTTGCCTCCATCCATGAGCACCTTAGTGAACTTATATCCTCCCACCTGAGGAGCCACCACCAGGGCCAAGTGACCCGGATTATCAACCCGGGGAGGGTGATTCTCCCTACTCCACACAATAGGCTGCTCAGACCATCTTAAATAACGTGGAAGCGCCGGCTCAACAGCATTCACAGCCCTCTTATGAAGCTTCTGATCTCGCTTACACAGACTGGTGGTAAATACGTGATACTGTCCATCGTTAAGCTGCTTTGGATTGGTCTGATAACCCCCCTGCTGCTGTTGATGACCCTGGCCAGACTGCTGATTAAAGCCCCCTTGACCGTTCTGAGGATTAGGATTTGAGCCGCTGCCCAGGCCATGAAAACCGCCAGCGCCTGAGCCGCCGCCCGGGCCATTGTTGCCATTAAAGGCATTGGAATTCTTAAAGGCCTTCATGATTGCGCAATCCTTCCATAGATGAGTAGCTGGCTTCTCCCTAGAGCCATGCCTCGGACAAGGCTTGCTTAACAACTGCTCGAGCGTCGGGCCTGACCCGCCAGCTCGGGGAGGTGGCCTCCCTTTACGTCGCTGGTTGTTACCCTGTGAATTGGCATTGGCCACAACTCCATGCTGCCATCTGCCTTACGCTCGTTACCTCCTTGGTTTGCCGGGTTATGCTGAGGGCCCTTGCCATTGCCGTTCTTCCTTCCCTTCCCTG
Source organism: Triticum aestivum (assembly GCF_018294505.1). Lineage (NCBI taxonomy): Eukaryota > Viridiplantae > Streptophyta > Magnoliopsida > Poales > Poaceae > Triticum > Triticum aestivum. The sequence continues at coordinate 59,242,878 of NC_057805.1, forward strand.
TCCTTTCATCATCTGAAGCGGGGTCCTTGGTACTATCAGAGTCGGCGTACTTGACGAGAGCCTCCATCAGCGTACCCATATCATTGCAATCACGCTTGAGCCGCCCGAGTTTCATCTTCAGGGGCAAGAAACGACAATTCTGCTCCAACATTAAGACTGCAGAGCCGGCATCCATCTTATCAGATGAATGTATTATCTCTTTGACCCGGCGAACCCAATGTGTCGTAGACTCACCCTCCTGTTGTTTACAGTTAGTCAAATCCACAATTGACATAGACTGCCTACAGGTATCTTTGAAGTTTTGGTTGAACCGGGCTTTCAGCTCAGCCCAAGACCCGATGGAATTCGGTGGTAGCCCTTTCAACCAAGTGCGGGCAGTCCCATCTAACATCATGGTGAAGTACTTGGCCATCGCCGCTTCACTGACCTCCAGCAATTCCATGGCCATCTCATAGCTCTCGATCCAGGCTCCAAGTTGTAAATCAGCCATGTAATTAGGCACCTTCCTAGGCCCTTTGAAGTCCTTGGGTAGACGTTCGTTGTGGAGAGCCGGCACTAAACAAGGGACACCTACAGTCCTCGTAGGGATACCCACGTCGACGGAAGCCGTCGGATAAGCCGGGGGTGTCTGGTAAGCCGTCAACTGAGGCACCTGCTCCGCCTCCTGCCATGCTCTGTTGCGTGAAAGGCTCCGTTATGAGCCGGGCCATGGCCAGGGGGCAAGTCATGGCGTCGGACATTACTTGAGCCGGTCGCTGAAACCATGTGTCTGCTATAACTCAGGCTCCGGCCTGGACGAGGGGTTGAATGGATCCTGTTCGGGCTGTAAGAGTACGCCTCTTGCTGCGCCAGAGCTGTCTGAAGGAGCTCCCTGACCCGACGGGTTTCAACCGCCGTTGGAGAATCGCCATCAATTGGGAGAGCCGCCAGCCGTGCCGCCGCGGCGACCATGTTTTCCAGCGGGTTGGCATAATGACCCGGTGGTATTGGCACGTACTGAGGCGGGGCAGGGTTCACCCGGGGAGGCCCCATCACTTGGGGTTGAATTGGTGTTCCAGTCCCGGGTGCTATGATCTCTGGCGGGTTACTAGGCCCTGCACCAGGCGTGTTGAAGAGGTTCCGAGGATCGTAAACCGGAGGGAGTCGAGATTGGGCCTTTTGATGCCTGCTTCTCATGATCTCATTGGACGCGTTCTGATCCATCGTGAGCCGGAAGGACTGCGCCTGAATCAACTGAGTCTGGGCGTCGAGAGCCGCCCACTCCGCAGCCATCCTGATCCCTTCCGCCGCCAGATCCTCCTTGGCTTTTACTAGATCTAACTTTAACTGTGCCACCTCCGCGTCATGCTGAGCTTGATCCGCCGGGTCAACCGTGGCGGTCAACAGGGCCATCATCTTGTCCGTGAGATCCATCAGCACCTGAGCCGGCGAGGGTACCGGGTTTCCTGACCCAGCGGCAGGGTTTTGAACAGGCTGTGCACCGGCCATGAAGATTCCAACCCGGCTCGGCGGCTCAAAAGGGTCCGGAATACTGTCGCCGTCGGAACAGCCCCCGAGCCTGCCATCCTGGAGTTGATATAACGAGTTTGACTCATCCGTAGACGACTCGCCGTCAGAGCCGGCGGCCGCCTCATCACCAGATCCAGATCCATCAGAGAGTCCTCCATGAATACATCCCACAAAAGCATGCTTCAAGGCAGGCAGGGCCCTGGCGGGTCGTGCGCGCTGAGCCGTCTCGATGAGATCGGTGCAGAGATCCGGCTCAGGACCCGGCTCACCAATCTTGCCAATGAAGACATGAATTCCGCCGAAGGGGACCCGGTACCCATACTCAATTGAGCTGGCGTCGGGGCCCCAGTTTGCATCGTCGATGTAGAGCTTGCCGTGACGACTCTTGGTCATCCGGCCCACAGCGTATCCCTTGAGCCCTTCGAAGCTACCTTTCAAGAACTCAAATCCACCGTGCGCTGGCCCCACGGTGGGCGCCAACTGTCGTGGAATTGTCACGGCAGATGTCCTCGAGCTAGGACTTGGTCGTGGAGCCATCGCAATTGGGAAGCTTAAAGGGGTTAAACAGGACAAGGAACACGAGGGTTGTACTGGTTCGGCCCCTTACGGTGAAGGTAAAAGCCTACGTCCAGTTGAGGTGGTATTGATTATGGTTTCGATGACCAGGGAGCTTGATTGCTATGCCTGGCTCTCGATGAGATCTTACTTGTCCCTAAACCGCCGCCGGGTCGTCCCTTTATATAGAGAGGTTGACGCCCAGCGGCCCTCAGAGTCCCGGCCGGCTCATAAGAGTGTCCGGCTCGGACTCTCAACTATTCTTGCCTTACACTACAAGTCTTGCCATACGGCGGTTTATCACTACGGGCCTTAAGCCATCTCTGGGTCTTAGGCCCATCATTGACCCGTCGTCTTCAAGCTCGGTACTGGGCTTCGCGTGATGACCATTATGAGTAACCCGGCCCCTCCTGGCGGGTGACTCTAAGGGTTATATCCCCAACACTTGCCACAAGGGCGGGGGACGCGCCTGCCCCCCTGGGTGCGCCCCCTGCCTCGTGGGCCCCCTGGAGCTCCACCGACCTCAACTTCAACTCCATATATTCGTGTTCGGGGAGAAAAAAATCAGAGAGAAAGATTCATCGTGTTTTACGATACGGAGCCACCGCCAAGCCCTAAACTCTCTCGAGAGGGCTGATCTAGAGTCCGTTCGGGGCTCCGGAGAGGGGAATCCGTCGCCATCGTCATGATCGACCATCCTCCGTCACCAATTTCATGATGCTCACCGCCATGCGTGAGTAATTCCATCGTAGGCTTGCTGGACGGTGATGGGTTGGATGAGATTTATCATGTAATCAAGTTAGTTTTGTTAGGGTTTGATCCCTAGTTTCCACTATGTTCTGAGATTGATGTTGCTATGACTTTGCTATGCTTAATGCTTGTCACTAGGGCCCGAGTGCCATGATTTCAGATCTGAACCTATTATGTTTTCATGAATATATGTGAGTTCTTGATCCTATCTTGCAAGTCTATAGTCACCTACTACGCGTTATGATCCGGCAACCCCGAAGTGACAATAATCGGGACCACTCCCGGTGATGACCGTAGTTTGAGGAGTTCATGTATTCACTATGTGTTAATGCTTTGGTCCGGCACTCTATTAAAAGGAGGCCTTAATATCCCTTAGTTTCCGCTAGGACCCCGCTGCCACGGGAGGGTAGGACAAAAGATGTCATGCAAGTTCTTTTCCATAAGCACGTATGACTATATTCGGAATACATGACTACATTACATTGATGAATTGGAGCTAGTTCTGTGTCACCCTATGTTATGATTGTTACATGATGAACCACATCTGGCATAATTCTCCATCACCGATCCAATGCCTACGAGCTTTTCACATATTGTTCTTCGCTTATTTACTTTTCCGTTGCTACTATTACAATCACTACAAAACCCAAAAATATTACTTTTGCTATCGTTACCGTTACTTCCATATTACTTTGCTACTAAATACTTTGCTGCAGATATTAAGTTATCCAGGTGTGGCTGAATTGATAACTCAGTTGCTAATACTTGAGAATATTCTTTGGCTCTCCTTGTGTCAAATCAATAAATTTGGGTTGAATACTCTACCCTCGAAAACTGTTGCGATCCCCTATACTTGTGGGTTATCAAGACTATTTTCTGGCGCCGTTGCTGGGGAATATAGCTCTATTCTTTGAGTCACTTGGGATTTATATCTACCGGTCACTATGAAGAACTTGAAAGACGCGAAAACTGAAATTTATCCCTCAACTACTAGGGGAGGTAAGGAACTGCCATCTAGCTCTGCACTTGATTCACCTTCTGTTTTGAGTAAGCTTGCGACACCTAAACCTGCTTCTGCTATTAATTCTGATATGTCGCATGTTATTGATGATGCCACTTCTGCTATGCATGATACCTATGATGAAACTACTTCTATGCTTGATACTACTGTGCCACTTGGTGAATTTCTTGATGAACAACTTGCTAGGGCTAGAGAGAATGAAATTATTGAAACTGATAATATTGATGAAAGTGATGATGAAGACTCTCCCAATAAATATGAATTTCTTGTTGTGCCTGAGGGCTATGTTATGGATGAAGAAACTGCTAGAGACTTTCTTGCTTGCAATGATAGGACTGATCTTAAGAAATTATTAGCTAAGCTTAAACAAAAAACTCTGAATGCTAGAATGAAATATGATCCTGCTTATGCTACTTCACCTATCTTCGTTACTGATAAGGATTATGAATTCTCTATTGATCCTTATATAATTACTTTGGTTGAGTCTGATCCTTTTTATGGCTATGAATCTGAAACTGTTGTGGCACATCTTACTAAATTAAATGATATAGCCACCCTGTTCACTAATGATGAGAGAACTCGCTGCTTTTATATCCTTAAAATATTTCCGTTCTCATTAAAGGGTGATGCTAACATATGGTTCAACTCTCTTGATCCTGGTGTAACGCCCACGATGCGGCTATATCTCCCACGTGTCGAGGCACGACTTAGAGGCATAACCGCATTGTAGGTATTGTCGCAAGAAGGGTCATCTTCACACAATCCCATGTAATGAACAAGAATGGGATAACGAGAGTTGGCTTACAATCGCCACTTCACACAATACATAAATTAATTCATACATCATCCAAAATCCACACATAGACCGACTACGATCAAATCCAAATGAAAATAAGATAACCCAAAATGCTAGATCCCCGATCGTCCCAATTGGGCTCCACTACTGATCATCAGGAAAAGAAACATAGTAACGACCACGTTCCTCGTCGAACTCCCACTTAAGCTCAGTTGCGTCCTCTGCACTGGTATCGTCGGCACCTGCAACTGTTTTGGTAGAATCTGTGAGTCACGAGGACTCAGCAATCTCACACCCACAAGATCAAGACTATTTAAGCTTGTAGGGAGGCAAGGAGTAATATGGTGGAGCTGCGGCAAGCACTAAGCATATATGGTGGCTAACATATGCAAATGAGAGCGAGAAGAGAAACAACGCAACGGTCGCGAAGCTAGAAATGATCAAGAAGTGATCCTGAAACTACTTACATTCATGCATAACTCAAACCGTGTTCACTTCCCGGACTCCGCCGAGAAGAGACCATCACGGCTACACACACAGTTGATGTATTTTAATTAAGTCAAGTGACAAGTTCTCTACAACCGGACATTAACAAATTCCCATCTGCCTCATAACCGCGGGCACGGCTTTCGAAAGATAATACCCTGCAGGGGTGTCCCAACTTAGCCCATTATAAGCTCTCACGGTCAACGAAGGATAAACCTTCTCCCGGGAAGACCCGATCAGTCTCGGAATCCCGGTTTATAAGACATTTCGACAATGGTAAAACAAGACCAGCAAAGCCGCCCGATGTGCCGACAAATACCGATAGGAGCTGCACATATCTCATTCTCAGGGCACACCGGATTGTCCAAGCTTCTGATAGGCGAGCCCAGAGTTGCCCCTGGTGGCCACCGGCGACTGAAAGGTTGGACCAATACTCAGAGGAGCACTGGCCCGGGGGTTTAAATAAATATGACCCTCGGGCTCGCGAAAACCCCAGGGAAAAAGGCTTATGTGGAAAATGGTAAAACCAAAATTGGGCCTTGCTGGAGGAGTTTTATTCAAGGCGAACTGTCAAGGGGGTCCCATAAATCACCCAACCGCGTAAGGAACGCAAACTCAAGGAACATAATACCGGTATGACGGAAACTAGGGCGGCGAGAGTGGAACAGAACACCAGGCATAAGGCCGAGCCTTCCACCCTTTACCAAATATATAGATGCATTAATTAAATAAGAGATATTGTGATATTCCAAAATATCCATGTTCCAACATGGAACCAACTTCAACTTCACCTGCAACTAGCAACGCTATAAGAAGGGCTGAGCAAAAGCGGTAACTTAGCCAAACAACGGTTTGCTAGGAAAGGATGGTTAGAGGAAAGGATGGTTAGAGGCTTGACATGGCAATATGGGAGGCATGATATAGCAAGTGGTAGGTAGCGCAGCATGGCAATAGAACGAACAACTAGCAAAGCAAAGATAGAAGTGATTTCGAGCGTATGGTCATCTTGCGTGCAAGGTTCTCAGAGTTGTCGAAAGCTTGATCCTCGTAAGCGTACTCAACAGGTTCCTCGTTCACGAACTCGTCTCCCGGATCTACCTACAGCAAGAACACAAGCAATGGAACCACAATCAATCACGGGAAATGCACAAGCAACATGATGCAATACATGCATGATATGCGAGATGTGATATGCGATGCATATGCGTGCTCCGAAAGAAAAAGGATGAACAAGGCAGCAACTTGGCAAACCAAGTATGCCACTGGAAAGATGAGATGATTTCGGTCGAAATCGATATAAAGATCACCGGAAACGGATGTACGGTTTGCAAATGGCAAGCAAAACAAGAATGACACGAATCTGCGATTAATAGCATGATAGCACTTAGAATACATCAAGTAACTATGCTACAGCACCCTAACATAGCAACAAAGCATATGGCAGTAATCTACAGGAGATGCTTGACAAAAGATGAACACTGAGCTACGGCTAGATCACACCATAACAGGTTCAAACAAGCATGGAAAAAGTGCAAAAGATATCAGGTTAACAGACTTGGAGAAAATACTGGATATGGCTGAAACAGCATCAGGTAGCAATGTTCAGAGCAAGCAATCAACATGCTACAAGAATGTAACATAGCAAATAAAGGCATGGCATGAATCTACCAAATGCATATAACAAAAGTCCCTTACTGATCATGAGCCAAAAAGGATCGAAAGATATGATGGCACTCATGTAAACATAGCAAGTTTCGTTAACAGGTTTCAGACTTGGCAGAAAACAGAGTATGGCATTAACAGAAATTATGAGGGCATCTTGGTGAGCTTGATTCACTCATCACAAAGCAATGCATGACAAAAAAAGCATAACTAAAGCAAGATGGCATATTTATGAAGCTAACCATGGCAAGATCAAAGTCATAGCATGTATGGATCAACTACAACAACCTTGGCAAAATTGAATATCATGTTAACAATCTGCCAGAAACATTTTATAGCAAAAGTAGAACAAGATTAAGACATGCTATGGCACTCCATAATTGCAAACAGGGGCATGGATGGATAGAGCATAACCATATGTTCAAAACATCCTTACTGAAGTATCTCAAATTAAGCATGGATCTCACTGTAGCATCAAGTTTACATGGCATAAAAAATATCAGCAGGTAAAGACTTGGCAAAATTCTAAGTCTCTGAAAACAGAAACATCACGAAGTCTAGTTTGCATGCTTGTGCTAGTCACCACATAGATCACAAAAATACATGGCATACACCTCTATAAAGATAGCATGGCATAGAGCAAAGCACATGTAGAGCTCCTACTCATAAGATGCACACATTAAATGCAACAAAAACAAAACACCAAGTTCTGTTAAGTAACAGCAGTAAACATCACATAGCATTCTTGCATCAGAGATTTGGGCATCAAGCTGAGCTCAAACGAGCATGGCCCAATGGAACAAAATGAAGAGCATCTCGTGATGAACATTTAGATATATTACACGCACGAACCGGAGCAGTATGCAAGGAGTTATGGTGCGTCAAAGTATGCAACATAATGCAATAATTTCAGGACCTGGAGAAATTGAGGGGAGGAAGAAGTCAACCGTTCGGTCCCGATCTGGATCGGGCTCGAGGCTCGCCGGAGATCGGGGCTGCCGCCGGAGACGGAGGGGAAGAGGGAGACGGCGGCCGCGGTGGAGGAGCTCGGAGGAGGGAGGCGACGACCGGACGGGCGGCGCCGGAGTCGGGGCCGGGCGGCGGCGCACGGGGCGACTTGGCGCGGGCGGCCGGCGGAGCTCGGCGGGCGGCGGAGCCGACACGCGCGGGGGAGCCGAGGCAGAGGACGGTGGGCCGCGAGGCGCGGGGTCCGGGCGCCCGCGGGGCGGCGGCGGCGGTGTCCCGGGCCGGGAGGGCCCCACGTGGGCCACGGCGGGCCGGCGTGCGGGCGCGCAGGCGAAGTGGGCGCGGCGGCTCGGCGAATCAGGAGCCGCCACGTGGCGCGGTGAGGGCGGCGGACATGTCCGGCCGGCTGAGGAAGAAACGTCCGGCGGCGCGGAGGGGAATTGATCTAGGGTTAGGGGTGGTTTTGATCCGGAATTTTCGGGGGAGGGGTGTTTATATAGGCAGAGGGAGCTAGGGGACTCCAAATGGAGTGCGGTTTTCGCCCACACGATCGTGATCAAACGGCGGAGAGCATGGAGGGGGGGTTGCTGGGTTAGTGGGCTGTTTGGAGGGGGGTTTTGCTGCAACACACAAAAGGACTTTGCGGTTACCCGGTTAACCGAAGGAGCATCAAACGACCTCCAAATGGAACGAAACTTGACAGGTGGTCTACCGGTGGTATACCAAGGCCACTTGACAAACCTCGGTCCATTCTGAGAACGTTTAACACCCGCTCACGAAAAGAGACAAGAGGGGTGCGCCGGTGCATGTGGGAGTGTCGGATTGCAAAACGGACAACGGGGAAAATGCTCGGATGCATGAGACGAACACGTATGCAAATGAGATGCGCATGATGACATGATATGAGATGCATGACATGAACAAAATGCAAAACGAAATACAAAACCCAACCACAGAGGGAATATCATAACACATAGCCGAAAATGGCAAGAGTTGGAGTTAACAAATATGGAAAGTTACATCCAGGGTGTTACACCTGGTTGTGTGCGTAGTCCCCAGGATATGATTTATTACTTCTCTGGTAAATATTTCCCTGCTCATAAGAAACAAGCTGCTTTAAGGGATATATATATAATTTTGTGCAAATTGAAGAAGAGAGTCTTCCACAAGCTTGGGGGAGGCTTCCCCAATTACTTAATGCTTTGCCTGATCATCCTCTCAACAAAAATGAAATACTTGATATCTTTAATAATGGACTAACGGATGCTTCCAGAGACTACCTGGATAGTTGTGCTGGTTCTGTTTTCAGGGAAAGAACACCGGATGAAGCTGAAATTCTATTGATTAATATGTTGACCAATGAAAATAATTGGACCCTTCCCGAGCCAATTCCCGAGCCTATTCATAAACCAACTCCGAAGAAGAGGGGTGTTCTATTTCTCAGTCCTGAAGATATGCAAGAAGCAAAGAAATCTATGAAAGAAAAAGGTGTAAAAGCTGAAGATGTTAAGAATTTACCTCCTATTGAAGAAATACATGGTCTTAATTTACCTCCTGTAGAAGAAATATATGACCCTAATCCATTACCTATTGAAGAAACTCATGGTCTTGATAACCCAACACAGGTAGTAAAGGTAAATTCTCTCTATAGATATGATAAAGCTGAAATCCCTCCTACTAAGTTTGCTAGCCAATGTTTGGATGATTTTGATAACTTTATGGTTAAGCAAAAAGATTTTAACGCTTATTTTGGTAGACAATTAAAACACAATGCTTATATGATTGAACACTTGAGTGATTATATGTCTAGAGTTAAAGGTGAACTTAAACTCATTAGTAAACATGCTTCTATGGTTACCACTCAAGTAGAACAAGTACTTAAAGCTCAGAGTGATTTGGTCAATGAATTGAATAGTAAGAATAATGATTTTGCTGTTAGAATGGCTACTAGAACTGGTAAAATGACTCAGGAACCTTTGTATCCTGAAGGCCACCCTAAGAGAATTGAGCAAGATTCTCAAAGAACTAATATAGATGCACCTAGTCCTTCTAAAAACAAGAGAAAGAAAAACGATAGGACTTTGCATGCTTCTAGTGAACCTATTCCTGAACCACCTAAGAATCCAAATGATATTTCTATTTCTGATGCTGAAACACAATCTGGTAATGAACATGAACCAACTGATAATGTTAATGATGATGTTCATGTTGATGCTCAACCTAGTAATGATAATGATGTAGAAACTGAACCTGCTGTTGATCTTGATAACCCACAATCAAAGAATCAACGTTATGATAAGAGAGACTTTGTTGCTAGGAAACACGGTAAAGAAAGGGAGCCATGGGTTCAGAAACCCATGCCTTTTCCTCCCAAACCATCCAAGAAAAAGGATGATGAGGACTTTGAGCGCTTTGCTGAAATGATTAGACCTATCTTTTTGCGTATGCGATTAACTGATATGCTCAAAATGAATCCTTATGCTAAGTATGTGAAAGATATTGTTACAAATAAAAGAAAGATACCGGAAGCTGAAATTTCCACCATGCTCGCTAATTATACTTTTCAGGGTGGAATACCAAAGAAACTTGGAGATCCAGGAGTACCCACTATACCATGCTCCATTAAAAGAATTATGTTAGAACTGCTTTATGTGTTCTTGGAGCTGGTGTTAGTGTTATGCCTCTCTCTTTATATCGTAGACTTGATTTGAATAAGTTGACACCTACTGAAATATCTTTGCAAATGGCTGATAAATCAACTGCCATACCTGTCGGTATTTGTGAGGATGTGCCTGTTGTGGTTGCAAACATTACTATTTTAACGGACTTTGTTATTCTTGATATTCCCGAGGACGATAGTATGTCTATTATTCTTGGATGAACTTTTTTGAATACTGTAGGGGCTGTTATTGATTGCAACAAAGGCAATGTCACTTTTCATGTTAATGGTAATGAGCATACGGTACACTTTCCGAGGAAACAACCTCAAGTCCACAGTATCAACTCTATTGGAAAAATTCCCTCGATTATTTTTTGGAGGTTTTGAATTTCCTCTTCCTACTGTCAAAAACAAATATGATATTCTTATTATTGGGGATGTGCATATCCCCGTTGAGGTAACATAGTGTTATTCGAAATTTATTCGGTTCCATGTTATTTGGAATGAGTTTGTTAACAAGACCTGATCAACACTACAAAAAAAAGACACATCCGTGACATTTTGGGCCGAAGGAAATTTTTTTCTATCATACATATGACACTTCTATGACGATAATTGTGACAAAACCCGGTATCATCATAGATGTGGTGGGCTCCTACTTCTATGACAAAAAATCATGACAGAAAATGGGCTTTTCGTCCTGGGCGGGCCGGAGACGCAGCTGCATGACATTCTTTGGGCCGTCCATGACGGAAAAAACCATGGTAGAAGCGAGGGCGAGGAAAATTTCGGGGAGTTCCCGGTTACGGTGGGAGGTCGGGGGCCGAGCGATGCGCTTTTCTCTCATACACGTACGCGCGTGTGTGCGAGGCGTTGGTTCTAACTGAACCCGAGTGAGGCATTGGGCTCTAACCGAACCCGAGCGATTGCACTACAGGCTACGCGTTACTGAACCCGAGCGATCGATCGATGGCTGTTAACTGAACCCGATCGAGCGATTCCTTCGCTACTGCTGCTAACTGAAGCCGATCGATGCTGCCTCTGGGATGAACAGTGAGCGGTGGCGTTGCCTCTGGATGAACAGGACCCCGTGGTGTGGTGGAGGGCTGGATGAACAGTAGACGGTGGAGGGGTGCCCGTGGAGGGGTGGTTGAACAGGACCCCGTGGTGTGGAGGGCTAGATGAACAGTAGACGGTGGAGGGGTGCCCGTGGAGGGGTGGTTGAACAGGACCCCGTGGTGTGGAGGGCTGGATGAATAGTAGACGGTGGAGGGGTGCCCATGGAGGGGTGGTTGAATAGTAGCCGGTGGAGTAGCGCGCGGTGGAGGCTGGATGAGCAGGAGCCCGTGGAGGCTGGAGGAGGTCGACGGTGGAGATGAACATTATCCCGTGGAGTCCCGTTTTGCAGTACGCCACACCCCTCCCGATGAACAGGACCCCCGTTTCGACCGTAGGAGGTCCGTTTCGTCCGTTTTGCGGTACGCCACACCCCTCCCGATCAACAGGACCCCCGTTTCGACCGTAGGAGGTTCGTTTCATCCATTTTGCGGTACGCCACACCCCTCCCGATCAAAAGGACCCCCGTTTCGACCGTAGGAGGTCCGTTTCCTCCGTTTTGCGGTACGCCACACCCCTCCCGATCAACAGGACCCCGTTCCGAATGTAGGAGGTCCGTTTCCTCCATTGTGCGGTACACCAGGCCTCATTTCCATCGCCTATTCCGTCCAAGCCCTCCCGATGAACACGACCACGCATTCCGTTCTGACCCAGCCGGTTGGCTCCCACGCGTTCCGTTGCCTCCCAATGAACACGACGCATTCCGTTGCCTCCCCATGAAGACGACGCATTCCGTTGCCTCCCCATGAACACGACGACGACGTTGTTTCTCTGTTCCGACCCAGCCATGTCAACGAGCCCTCGCCGTACGTATGCGCGAGTAGGCGTTCGAGACCCCGCCCGTATGTACACATACGTGGCCGTATTTTCTTTCTTGCACCCTGGCCGCTGTACGTACGTGTACATGCTACGTGCGCGCCTCTACTACGACACGTGCGCGCCTCTACATCACCAGTATATATGTACGTACACGTTCGCGACCATAATGACAACGCTACGTACGCTTCGACCAGGTGGGTCCCGACTGTCAGGCACTTCCTTGCGTGCAAAGATGTAGCTGGTGGGTCCCAGCAGTCAGGGGGCGAATCGTTTTTTTTGCCCGGACGCACTTCCTTGCGTGCGAAGGTGTAGCTGGTGGGTCCCAGCAGTCAGGGGGAAATGTTTTTTTCGCGTAATACAGTGGCCCGTCCGGTAGGTCCCCGCTGTCAGGTGGAGGAATAATTATTTTGCGCGTAATAAGGAGGCACTTCCTTGCTGCGGCCGTGGACCCAGCTGTCAGCGTCCCCCTCCAATGGAAGTCGGTCGTTGACCACATTGACCACGCCGCGCCAAGAGCACCACAGCGGTGGACGACGGTGAGGCCTAGGAAGGGGACGGCACGGAGGCAGGGAAGACTCGACAGGTGTTTCCCACGTGGAGGGGAGTACGACTGTATGAGGGTTTACTGGTTCGTCTGCCGTCGCCGAAGAATAACAGCAGGTGTGGGTGAGTAGAGGGATGGCTAGGCCAGAGATGGGAGTACGGTGGGGCGGTGAGGCCTGCACGGCAGCACAGCCGGCCGCGGGGAGGAGGGAGCAGGCAGTCCCGCGGGCGCTTGTTTGAGCGGCTGGAGCAGGAAGAGCAGAGATTGAAGAAGCACGACGGCCGTTGGATGGACATCCAACAGTCAGTGCTTGTACGTCAACCTTTTTTTAGGAAAGCCTCAAATCTGTGGAAAACAACATACAGCCCATCTACCATTATTTCTAATAATTTACAGCCCATTTGCTAATTCTTAAGGTTTTTTTGGAGCCCATATTCTTTTTGTTAGCATTACAGCCCATATTGTGGCCACGGTTAAAAATTATACGAAATTTTGCATATTTCGGTGCGGTCCGAAATGTTTTTAATCCTGAAATTTTGACTCACATTCAAACTGATTTTAAAAATAAATGCATATAATTATAAAATCCAACAAAATCTCCACGCATAAAAATTAATGTAATTTAAAATCTTGAAATGAAAAAAAGGTATTTGAAACTAATTGCCGGTTTGATGTGTTTTAAAAATGTACAGCCCATTTCTCATTACTGATGGGCCATTTTCTCGGCCAGCCGAATGAAAACTCTCCTCGTCTTGAAAGATTTGCAGCCCAACAGGCCTCACAAAGCGACTTACTTGGCAAATCACAAAAAAAAACTGGGCTGTGGCCGTGGACCCAGCTGTCAGCCTCTCCACGTACAGTACTCTTCCGATGGAAGTCGTTCCTTGACCACGTTGACCACGCCGCGCGGAGAGCACCACGGTGGTGGACGACGGCGAGGCCTAGGAAGGGGACGACGCAGAGCCGGGGAAGACGCGGCAGTGGAAGCCCGCGCGGAGAGGAGTACGAGGGTTCACTGGTTCGGCTGCGGTGTGAGGCTGCCGTCGCCGCAGGGCCTGGCCAGCGGTGGGAATAGTAGGGGGTGGTGAGGCCTCTGCGGCAGCACAGCCGGCCACGGGAGGCAGGAGCATGCGGCACGACCGGCGCTGCTTTGGGCGGCTGGAGCAAGAAGACCAGAGGTTGAAGAAGCACTACGACCGTTGGATGGACATCGTACGTTCACTAGAGCTAGAATCGTTCATATTGACTAAGTTGACAAAGCCCTTCGTCCCCGTCAACTTAGTAGGCCCACAAGTCAGCCTCCCACCAAGGTGGGTCCCAGCTAGCCGGGGGAGTATTCATTTTTTGTGCGTTATAAGGAGGCACTTCCGGTGGGTCCGAGCTGACAGCGGGGGGAACCTTTTTTTTGCGAAATACGATGGCCCGTCCGGTGGTCCCAGCAGTCAGGGGGAAACAATTTTTTTCGCAAAATACTGGTGGCCCGTCCGGTGGGTCCCCGCTGTCAGGTGGAGGAATAATTATTTTGCGCGTAATAAGGAGGCACTTCCTTGCGGCCGCCGTGGACCCAGCTGTCAGCCTCTCCATGTATAGTACTCTTCCGATGGAAGTCGGTCGTTGACCACGTTGACCATGCCGCGCCGAGAGCACCAGGGCGGTGGACGACGGCGAGGCCTAGGAAGGGGACGACGCGGAACCGGGGAAGACGAGCAGTGGAAGCCCGCGCGGAGAGGGGTACGAGGGTTCACTTGTTCAGCTGCGGTGTGAGGCTGTCGTGGCCGCAGAATAACAGGGGTGTGGGTGAGTGGAGGGATGGCCTGGCCAGCGGTGGGAGTAGTATGGGGGCGGTGAGGACAGGAGCAGGCGGCAGGACCGACGCTGCTTTGGGCGGCTGGACCAAGAAGACCAGAGGTTGAAGAAGCACTACGGCCGTTGGATGGACATCGTACGGTCACTGAAGCTAGAATCGTTTATATTGACTAAGTTGACAAAGCCCTTGGTACGCTCCAACTTAGTAGGCCCACAGGTCAGCCTCCGAAACGGTGCGCCCCAGATGTCAGGGGGAGGAATCATTTTTGGGCGGCCGAAGCTAAGAATATCCGAGATTGAAGAAGAAGCACGACATCCGTTGGATAGACATCCAACGGCCACTGCTGCTAGAACCGTGTGTTGACTATAATAAGTTGACAAAGCCTTGCATACGCGTCAACTTATTTTTTTAGGGGACGGGTCACTTAGTAGGCCCACAAGTGTGTGGCAGAGAACTTATAGCCCATTTGCGTTTTGTAAGAATGTACAGCCCATTTTTGAATTCTAATGGAATTTACAACAGCCCATTTACAGTTTGTTAAAAGTACAGCCCATTTTCTAGCTAGGACAATGATTAATAATTTCAACCAACCGTTGAAGACAGAATTCAATAAAATTTCCCACATTTTGATGGGATCCGAAATATTTTTATCCCGAAATTTCTAGTCCGATTAAATATAAATTTGTATTACGTAAAAATCCAACGAAACATTGCGCGCGCAACAATGAAAATTTAAGATTTTCAAAATCCATAAATAATATTTTATAAACTAATTTCGTGTTTGGTGCATTTTTTTATAGTTACTGCCCAGTTTTTATAATTACATCCCATTTATTATTTTTTAAAGCCCATTTTCCTGTTAAGCCTAATGCATCCCTCCTAGGAAAGATTTGCAGCCCAGCGGGGCGGAGAATAACAAGTTGACCTTGCCTGGGTATTCCTCAAAAAGACGTATAGCTGGGCTAGCCATTTTCATCTTGAAAAAATTAGTATCTGGGCTGGATATCTGGCCTGGGCTAGACGGGCCACAGCCCGCCCAGTTAATACCCTGCTCTCCTCTGAACAACAACGAAATCATCGCCAAGAAAAACTCTGCAGTGCTCACGCCTCAAAAACACAAATACTGCTCGAGCTGCTTGGTCCCAGCTGTCGGCCGCACCTTGTGCAATTCTCTCGTTTATATTGACTACATAGGTTGACAATGGTGTGGGACCGTGATGTCAGAAAACCAGGAGAAAGCAAAAAAAAATAGTTGTACATAATAAGGAGGCACTTGCGTACGTACGGCTATGGCCCTAGTGGGTCACTAGTGTCATCCAGTCAAAATAAAGTCATCTCCTGAATCCTCATGTTCGTTGACGATGTTAACAATGCTCGGCGCCACGGCGAGCGCAACAACTCGAAGGACAACGGAGAGGGCCTCGCGGGCCCTACGGATGGTCTGATACAGCGCCCGCTACTCATTCAGGAAGCCAGGATCATCGGACACCTATGAGCACCTTCGAGAAACTGAGATGGCATGAAACGGTAAGGCCACGCTTGGGAGCTCTAGTTATTTCAAACCTGTATTAACATACAAGTGTAATTTACTCGTCATCGGAAACAACGCGTAAAATACAGGCGTAATGAAACCGAGGGCCCGAGGTCTGTAAGTAAAACCGGCGGGTTACGCGTGTAATTTGAGAGACCAGTGTATATTTTACGAGCACTCCTATATGGACGACATTACCAGACGATACATGCACGACGTGCGTATCATGCCATCCATGGGCAAGGCTGAAACAGAAGCTAACGGCTGGATTAGCAATCGTCCGAGTGTCGTTCAACGTTTTTATCGTGTGTGAAGTACTTCCGATATTTTACTAGTCGAAATCGACCAACCAAGCGCCTTCGCCCGAGACCATCTGCTTTAATTTACAAGCATCAGTTTTACAAGCGGTTTTGGTTGGAAAACAACGATCCAATCATGGCCTAATATCATGAGTTGGTCGGAAGATCATATGGTTTCACGTCTAACCTACCTGACTTGTCGTATAGGCTATGAATGAAACATTAGACGATGAACTTCTTAAGCACGGAAACAACAGAAGAGGATGATCTCCTTAACAAGCAAATCACTGGCATTAGATCGACATGCAAAACAATATGAAGCATTATTCTCAGGAGGCACGGTGAACAGCTCGTGATGCCGCATGCCACAACATTCCAAGCTCAACTTTGCAATCAAACACAAGGTCTGGCATTACATAGACAATATTCAGAGCAAACTCTTAACACAAGAATATCTCAGCAGAGTAACTATTTACTTCTAAACTGAACACAGGAATAGGAAAAAACACTCGACGCTGCTCACAGCAAGGGCGTCCCACTCAAAAATATCAAATGTATGTCTTCTGGCTAACATCAATGAGCAAATTTTGACAAGGTTTTCCAATTCCAATATATTAAACTAACGTCTTCTTGCTAACATCAATGATTAAACTTTGACAAGCTTTTCCCATTCAAAATATGTAATGCCTATGATCGTGGAGTCCTGTAGTAGCTTCTTGTACTTGTTTGGGCACTTTTTGCCCAGGGCACTCCACGTATTGTTAAATTTCCAATGGTCTCTGCAGACTAGTCATGTCACCGGTGTCTAATAATACTCTGTAAAGCTTCTCGGTCATTCCTTCTATAATGTAGCGCAAACAGTGACTGCTTCTTTCTGCAAAGTGGAACGACCAACTGGACCCAGTAATGCAGCAGTTTGCCTTGGACACATTGGCTCCTTTCGTGCAGTTCAACTAAAATCGAAGTCGGAATAAAACCGAGCTTTAATTTTGATATCCCTGTAAGCAACAATAGGTATAAGGGAAACAATTACTTAGAAATAATGGTTGATGACTTGTACTCCCAGAAGAAAAGCATCTAGTGATCTACTTTATCTTAATGGGAAACAAAGCAGGAGAGTAGCAATTCTCCATCAGTGTGATTCATTCATATTGACTGAGACATTATCTTAACAATGCCTTGTTTCAACATGTATAAAGAACGACAAAGCAGAAAAGTACCATTCCTAAAATAATGCAACTGATTCATTTTAACAGAGACATTATCTTAACAATACCTTGGTTAAACATGTAGAAAGAACTACAAAGCAGGATAGTACCATTCCTAACAAGTGTTGCAGTTTTGAACTAAGATTCAGTAGTTAATTAATTCTGAGAGTGGCATTGCTTAATTTTACCAGCGGCATTAGATTAACAAAAAGCATAAACAGTTCCAGGGGAGAGTGGGCGCAACAACAGTATGTGCTTCCATCTACTTATAAAGGGGTTGATGCAGAGTTTGTTGTAACAAAGCAACAAGCATCATGTCTGGGTTGGTCCCATTTTTGTTCACTACTTAATGGGAAAAGACAACAATACAATTGCTTCAATTCAACATTTATTTAAAACAGTACCAATACAAGTAGCACAACATCTCAAAGCACACTGCACAATCATGTGGATGAAGGCCTGTACTGACCTTTCATGAGACCGACAAAGGTAAAATACGAATCTCGATCTCCTTTTGTGCAGTTCCACCAAAATTAAGCAAAGTCACCGGTGTGACATTCAAGTTGAACTGCACAAAACACTCTTAAAACATAAGTGTTTCGAGTAGTGAAGCAAGATGTCGCAATAGCAACAAGTTGAATCAATAGCCCTGTTTTAACAGAGGCAAAAAAGGAAACAATTACTTGCCGATAAAGGAGGATGAAACAAACGGTGACAGAAAGAAGCATCTAACTTATCTTGGATGGAAAACAAAGTAGGACAGTAGCATTTCTAAAACGGTTGCATTGATTCATATTAACAGACATTCTCTTGAAACAACATTCGTTAAAAAATGTAATTTACTTTTAACAGTGGCATTGCTTCAATTTTCCGGCGGCATTCTTAGATTAACAACAGCAAAATAGCTGTATGGGACATGCCAGCACCATGTGAGTCCACACGTATAAATGGGTGATGCAAAGTATGTAGCCAAGCAGCATATATGCGCTGGTCCCATATTTGTTCTCTTTGAACCTTCTTCCTATGTGAGGGCAGCAAATCTAGTCCTGCACAAACTACCCGACCCCCCAGTTTCTTTCCCTGTTCAACAAAGAGATCGGTTCCTTACAGATGTGTGTACTGGGTTACCCTTTTTGACCTACAAAGCGGCTGGATAGCCAGTCTATACTACTTTCCGCCCCTCCTTTCCTCATTGAACCACGTCCTAGATTCTTGCTCCAGTCCACCGCACCCTTCTTTCCTCTTTGAACCAAGACCTAGATTCGACTGCAGATCAAAAAAGATCCACATGCAGCTAGAGCAACGACGGTTTCAAAGAAACTTATACCTTAGGGTCGTCGGGATGTGGCAAGGCGTGCGGCGGGAGGCCGGATCTGCCCACACTACATACGGCAGCGAGGAAGAAGGGGTCGGTGGCCATCCTGCACAGGCGCTGGGTGAAAGAGAACAGCGCAGCCGACAGTGGATTGCCTCCCTCGCCGAAGGCGATAGAGTGAACGCTGCACCTCCTCCCCTTCCCGGTGCGACGGGATATGGACGCCTCCTTCACCAGCTGTGAGGGGGAAGAGAGAGACAAGAGGCCAACGCAGTCTTGTTTAGATCTGGTGAGGAGAGGGTGAGAGACTGTGAATATAGCAAACCCTAGCAAATGAACACTGAGCCTCCAGCGCGTAACATATATGTAGTGCGGCGAGCGTGTGGAGAGTGCAAACCCTAGCAAACAAGTGCTGAGGCTCCCGCTTATATATATACTACTGTAGTACGGACTGAGCTCCGGTGCCTTCACTGCACCTGCTTTTGGCTGTATGACAGGTGAGCCAGCCACATTTTGGGCCCACCTGTCATAAATCCAAAGGCAGGTGCACTAAGTCAATGAAGTTTTGTCCATATAGTACTCTCGTGTATACGGTCAGTGCCGCATTCATGCCCGGCCAGAGCGGCGCGACCTCTCACTGGCGCCGGCATCGAAGTGGCGCGCCGGCCGAGAGAGCGTCGCCCGCGCCGCTTCCGGGTGCACGCGGCTACTCTGCGTTCAAAGGTCGCAATAGCCGGCTACAACATGCATGTAAAAAGTTCTTGGGAGTCCGTGCTACAGCTAGCTGTCCTCCCCCAACTCGTCAATCTCTTCCAGTAGTGCTAGTACTCCATGGCGCGATCCATCGACAAGCAGGCGGGAAACTTATCGTATACTCGGTTTGCGGTGAGTGGCATGCCGAGCGACCGTGTGGGGTCAAGCCGTGGAGGAGGGTAAGACACGAACACGACAGACGTGATTTAAACGTTGGTTTTGCTCGATGGCGCGATCCAACGAAACGAAACGTTGGTTTCTCTCCGTTTCCATTTTTTCTCCGGAAAAACGGAAACTTTCCACTCCATTTTCATTCCTATTCCAAGGTTGCCCCGTTACAACATTCCATGAAATACAAAGGAAAACTAACATGCATGCTGATGCATCTCAATGATTCACAGATCATAGCCAATATTTACTTCACAACTAAAGAAAAAAGTTGTGAGAGCGTGTACGAAAGAAAAACTACTGACGGGGTCACTACGACTTAAACCCTAAACCCTAAACATGATTTAATCGACCTGAGCCAGGTAGAACCTGTCGAAGGAAAGACGGCCGGCACCCTCGGATCATACGATGCTTTTGTGCAGTTCCACTAAAATCGACCTGAGCATCCCTGATAGCAAAGATATTGAAGAAGTGTGATTAGAATAATAGTACTGGCACTAGTTCATGAGACATAAACTCATCACAAGTAGAAGCCGGTAGAAGTAGAGAAAGATCGACATGGAGATGGAGCTACGGCAGTGGAGCAAGCCGGCTCCAAAAGGAAGATGGACTACCTGGGACGTCGGGCTGTAGCTAGAAGGGCGGTTGGGATGCGGCATCAGCCCATACCGCGGTGACCCCCGGTTGGGACGCACCGACTGTGGGTTTTCTCCCTCACCGATGTCGACCGCGTCTACGCAGAACATTGTTCCCTTCCCCTAGCTGCGGGATCAGGCCCGTCGTTCTATGCTTGTGAAGAGAGCAACCTAAGCAAGCAGGCTTGTAGCTTAGGCTCCTGCTAGTGTATATATAGTGGTTTTCTTTTTCTCTCCATATCAACCATTTTATATTGTGTACGTGTCATTCAAGAGTGAAATGATGGTTGCTTCTTCCGACTAACTTACTGTGTGATTTGACCGCTCCTTAGTGGCCCCTACACGTACTCCCCCTACGTGTATGCAACAGTCACACGTACACATGGACGCAAAAACGCGCGCGACGCCTAATGCATGCATGTCCGAGCACACGACGGAACACACACGGTCACGCTCAAGTGCTCAACCTACACGTGCATGCACACACATACTCAGTCAGGGTGAGCTAGTGACCGTATAAACACCGGAATATATATATATTGAGCGCAATGAGCGTATTATGAAGTCCACTGACCGTATTTTTACAAATATACAGTGACAGACAGTGTATTTATCTCGTTTGAAATTAAGACAATATTAACCGGAGAGGAGGCAGTATGGACTAGCATTACTTTGCTGTGTCCTGTCAACTTGCCGAACAAAGAGAAGGTTGCAGGACGGGAGAAGCTTGCGCGCGGTGGCTCGCAGGACAAGGAGAAACTTTTGACTAATGCAAGCTCTCCCTCGCTCAGGTGGTGGACGTGCAACAGTTAATTCGGTGTCAGATTGCCAGAAGCATACACTATACTACCAGTGCTATTATTGTTCGACTTCCCGAATAGGCGAACAACCAAGCGCAAAGTAAACAGGTCAGCAAACCTTGCGGCGCATCTTCGTGCGAACCGTGCGGCGCATCTTCGTGCGAACCGTGCGGCGCATCTTCGTGCGAACCGTGCTTGCTGCACTTTGAATGTGGCCGAGAGCTGGCTTGATGAAACATCTCGCTTCCTACTTCTTTTTTGCGGGGTACCTCAGTTCCTAGTGACCAGTGTCTTGGCTGATCGTCCTAAGAATGCTTATATATGAATAAAGCTCTCTCATTTACCCGCAAAAAAGATTAAGCCATATTAACCGGAAAGTAGGGAGTATGGACTAGCACTACTTTTTGGTGTGTCCCGTCAACTCGCAGAACGAGGAGAAGCTTGCAGGACAAGGTGAAGCTCGCTTACGCCTTTTGACTAATGCAACCTACCCTCGGTGGACATGCATCAGTCCATTCGGTGTCAGATTGTAAGAGGCATACACTGTAGTACCCAACATGCGGAGTACCATCATTGTTCGACTTCACGAAGAGGCGAAGAGCCAAGCGCCGTAGTACGAGTAGTACTACTACTAGAACCGCACTCTTATTTTTTTATCTCTGATAAAGTACACGTTTATTCCGGAGAAGGGCGAAAAACAGCAGCCCAACATGTAATGAATGATATCGATCAACCAACCATGCTCGAATATATCTTGGCCTCCGTGCGAGCCCATCTGTGTGTTCTCGCTCCACGTCTCTCTCAAGGAACGGCGGGTTGGCTCTTTGCCGTCAATTGAGATCGGTTTGCTCACACTCCTGTCCCACATGTCAGTGATATGCCAAGAGGAGGTGCGTTGACCGACTGGCCATACGCGTACTTGGTTTTGCACCTTCATACTACTCCTCCCTCCATCACAGTTTACAGGGCGCGCTTCATTATGATGCATTTCTCTCAATGCATTTCCACCACCAGAGAGACTTTAGACGCGTTTGGTTTAATGCTCAATTAATTAGGGCGTGGTAACCGCAATCAAATCCACAATTTTCTCTACATGTACTGTACTACTACGGAGTGGAGTAAGTGCATGCATGTGTGTACCCGGGGTGGAAGCACTGCATGCATGTGTGTACGCATTATTCCCTCTAGTAATAGACGCCGTGCTATAACTACCAATGCTATTTTTCAGGCCGATCGCTAGTCGCCTTGGTGCCACAGATATTTTTTTTCTTTTTTCTGAAGCACGCTGGATAAACAGTGACGGATGGAGTAGTATGAGCAGATTCAAAGAAGAGCGTATTGATGGTTGCTTCTTCAGAGCAACTTACAATGGGAAAGGTGGGGCTTATGATTTGACTGCTCATTACTCACTATTAATGCGGCGCAACGACCGGGCCGAGTCTCCCATGCGGTTGTGCACTACCCCCTCGGTTCTTAAATATACTCCGGAGTATTTGTCTTTCTAGAGATTTCAACGAGTGACTACTCAAATATTTGTCTTTTTAGAGATTTCAAATGGACTGGCACATACGGATGTATATAGACATATTTTAGAGTGTACACAACAAAAAAAAGACACATCCGTGACATTTTGGGCCGAACGAATTTTTTTTCTGTCATACATATGACACTTCTATGACGATAATTGTGACAAAACCCGGTATCATCATAGATGTGGTGGGCTCCTACTTCTATGACAAAAAATCATGACAGAAAATGGGCTTTTCGTCCTGGGCGGGCCGGAGACGCAGCTGCATGACATTCTTTGGGCTGTCCATGACGGAAAAAACCGTGGTAGAAGCGAGGGCGAGGAAAATTTCGAGGAGTTCCCAGTTACGGTGGGAGGTCGGGGGACGAGCGATGCGCGTTTCTCTCGTACACGTACGTGTGTGTGTGCAAGGCGTTGGCTCTAACTGAACCCGAGCGAGGCGTTGGGCTCTAACTGAACCCGAGCGATTGCACTACAGGCTACGCGTTACTGAACCCGAGCGATCGATCGATGGTTGTTAACTGAACCCGATCGAGCGATTCCTTCGCTACTGCTGCTAACTGAAGCCGATCGATGCCGCCTCTGGATGAACAGTGAGCGTTGCTGGGGGGTTTGGATGAACAGTTCCTGGTGGGGGTGGATGAACAGGACCCCGTGGTGTTGCCTTTGGATGAACAGGACCCGATCGATCGAGCCGGTTGGGGCTGGATGAACAGGACACCGTGGAGGGCAGGATGAACAGGACCACCCCATGAAGGGCAGAATGAACAGTAGACGGTGGAGGTCTGGATGAACAGTAGCCCGTGGAGGGGTGGTTGAACAGGAGCCCGTGGAGAGGGGTGGTTGAACAGTAGCCGGAGGAGTAGCGCGTGGTGGAGGCTGGATGAACAGGAGCCCGTGGATGAACAGTCGCAGGTGGAGGCTGGAGGAGGTCGACGGTGGATGAACAGTAGACCGTGGAGGCTGGAGGGGGTCGACGGTGGGGATGAACATTATCCCGTGGAGTCCCTTTTTGCGGTGCGCCACACCCCTCCAGATGAACAGGACCCCCGTTTCGACCGTAGCGCTCCAACACAAGTCCATTTCCTCCGTTTTGCGGTACGCCACACCCCTCCCGATCAACAGGACCCCCGTTTCGACCGTAGGAGGTCCGTTTCCTCCGTTTTGCGGTACGCCAGACCCCTCCTGATGAACAGGATCCCGTTTCAAACGTGGATGGTCAAACACAAGGCCGTTTCCTCCGTTCTGCGGTACGCCAGGCCTCGTTTCCATCGGCTGTTCCGTCCAAGCCCTCCCAATGAACACGACGACGCATTCCGTTCCGACCCAGCTGGTTGGCTCCCCATGAACACGACGACGACGCTGCTTCTCCGTTCTGACCCAGCCATGTACACGAGCCCTGGCCGTACGTATGCGCGAGTAGGCGTTCGAGACCCTGCCCGTATGTACGTACGTGGTCGTATTTTCTTTCTTGCACATGTACATGCTACGTGCACGCCTCTACTACGACACGTGCGCGCCTCTACATCCACCAGTATATATGTACGTACACGTTCGCGACTAGAATGACAACGCTACGTACGCTTCGACCAGGTGGGTCCCGACTGTCAGGCGCTTCCTTGCCTGCGAAGATGTAGCTGGTGGGTCCCAGCAGTCAGGGGGGCGTATCGTTTTTTTGCCCGGACGCACTTCCTTGCGTGCGAAAATGTAGCTGGTGGGTCCCAGCAGTCAGGGGGAAACATTTTTTTCGCGAAATACAATGGCCTGTCTGGTGGGTCCCAGCTGTCAGGTGGAGGAATCATTATTTTCCGCGTAATAAGGAGGCACTTCCTTGCTGCGGCCGTGGACCCAGCTGTCAGCCTCTCCACGTACAGTCCACGCCCGATGGAAGTCGTTCCATGACCACGTTGACCACGCCGCACTGAGAGCACCAGGGCGGTGGACGACGGCGAGGCCTAGGAAGGGGACGACGGGGAGCCGGGGAAGACGCGGCAGTGGAATCCTGCGCGGAGAGGAGTACGAGGGTTCACTGGTTCGGCTGCGGTGTGAGGCTGCCGTCGCCGCAGGGCCTGACCAGCGGTGGGAATAGTAGGGGGCGGTGAGGCCTCTGCGGCAACACAGCCGGCCACGGCAGGCAGGAGCATGTGGCACGACCGGCGCTGCTTTAGGCGGCTGGAGCAAGAAGACCAGAGGTTGAAGAAGCACTACGGCCATTGGATGGACATCGTACGGTCACTGGAGCTAGAATCGTTCATATTGACTAAAGTTGACAAAGGCCCCCGTCCCAGTCAACTTAGTAGGCCCATAAGTCAGCCTCCCACCATGGTGGGTCCCAGCTAGCAGGGGGAGTATTCATTTTTTTGTGCGTAATAAGGAGGCACTTCCTTGCGTGCGAAGATATAGCTAGTGGGTCCGAGCTGTCAGCGGCGGTAATGTTTTTTTCACGAAATACAGAGGCCCTTTCGGTGGGTCCCAGATGTCAGGTGGAGGAATCATTATTTTGCGCGTAATAATGAGGCATTTCCTTGTGTGCGGCCGTGGACCCAGCTGTCGGCCTCTCCACGTACAGTCCACTTCAGATGCATGTCGGTCGTTGACCACGTTGACCAGGCCGCGCCGAGAGCACCAGGGCGGTGGATGACGGCGGGGCCTAGGAAGGGAATGACACGGAGGCAGGGAAGACTCAGCAGTTGTTTCCCACGCGGAGAGGAGTACGACTGTACGAGGGTTTACTAGTTCGTCTGCCGTCGCCGGAGAATAACAGCAGGTGTGGGTGAGTAGAGGGATGGCTAGGCCAGCGATGGGAGTACGGTGGGGCGGTGAGGCCTGCGCGGCGGCAGAGCCGGCCGCGGGGAGGAGGGAGCAGGCAGTCCCGCCGGTGCTTGTTTGAGCGGCTGGAGCAGGAAGAGCAGAGATTGAAGAAGCACGACGGCCGTTAGATGGACATCCAACAGTCAATGCTTGTGCGTCAACCTTTTTTTTAGGAAAGCCTCAAATCTGTGGAAAACAGCATACAACCCATCTGCCATTATTTCTAATAATTTACAGCCCATTTGCTAATTATTAAGGTTTTTTTTGGAGCCCATATTCTTTTTGTTAGCATTATAGGCCATATTGTGGCCACGATTAAAAAATTATACGAAATTTTGCATATTTCGGTGCGGTCCGAACTGTTTTTAATCCCGAAATTTCGACTCACATTCAAACTGATTTTAAAAATAAATGTATATCAATATAAAATCCAACAAATTCTCCACGCATAAAAATTAATGTAATTTAAAATCTCGAAATGAAAAAAAGATATTTGAAACTAATTGCCGGTTTGATGTGTTTTAAAAATGTACAACCCATTTCTCATTACTGATGGGCCATTTTCTCGGCCAGCCGAATGAAAGCTCTCCTCGTCTTGAAAGATTTGCAGCCCAATAGGCCTGAGAAAGCGACTTACTTGGCAAATCACAAAAAAAACTGGGCTGTGGCCGTGGACCCAGCTCTCAGCCTCTCCACGTACAGTAATCTTCCGATGGAATGTCGTTGACCACGTTGACCACGCCGCGCCAAGAGCACCAAGGCGGTGGACGATGGCGAGGCCTAGGAAGGGGACGACGCGGAGCCGGGGAATTCGCGGCAGTGGATGCCCACGCGGAGAGGAGTACGAGGGTTCACTGGTTTGGCTGCGGTGTGAGGCTGCCGTCGCCGCAGGGCCTGGCTAGCGGTGGGAGTAGTAGGGGGCGATGAGGCCTCAACGGCAGCACAGCCGGCCACTGGAGGCAGGAGCAGGCGGTCTCCCCGGCGCTGGTTTGGGCGGCTGGTGCAAGAAGAGCAGTGATGGAAGAAGCAGTAGGACCGTTCGATTCAAATCCAACGGTTACTGCTGCTAGAATCGTTTGTTGACTAAGTTTACAAGCCCTGTGTACGCATCAACTTAGTAGGCCCACAGGTCAGCCTCCCAACCGGTGCGCCCCAGATGTCAGTGGGAGGAATCATTTTTTTCGCGTAATAAGGAGGCAGTTGATTGCGTGCGGCCAGGCCAGCGGAGGGAGTAGGGTGGGCCGGGGAAGCCTGCACGGCATCACAGCGGGCCACAAGAGGAGGGAGCAGGCAGTCCCGCCGGCGCTAGTTTAGGCGGCTGGAGCAGGAAGATCAGAGATTGAAGAAGCACGTCGGCCGTTAGATGGACATCCAACAGTCACTACTGCTAGAATCGTGTGTTCACTGACAAAGCCAGCCTCGAAATCTGTGGCGTGTACAGCCCATTTGCTATTATTTTTATAATTTTTCCTCATTTTCTAATTCATATGGAATTTATTGCTGCCCGTTTTCCATTTTTAGAATTGCTGGCCATTTTCTGGTCAGTACCAGGGTCAAAAAATTAACTAAATATGTGGGAAATTTCGAAAATTCGCAAATTTTTGCTGGGGAACGAAATATTCTTAATCCAAAAATTAATAGCCATATAAAACAAATTTAAAAATAAATTAGTACTATGTCATGTTAAATCCAATGAAATACATATAAGATATCAGTGAAGAACAAAAACAAAAAAAGAAACTTATATCCCATTTGCTATATTTTTTTTGGAATTTTCAACCCCTTTTGATATTACTTTTAACAGACATTGACCATACTCTTAAGCTAGGCCGGAATGCATCCCTCCTTGTCTTGAAAGATTTGCAGCCCAGTAATTCGGAGAAAACAAATAGGCCTAGCTTGGGTATTCTTCAAAAAGAAATACTGGGCTACCTATTTTCCCAAAGAACTGGTGCATGAGCATTTGGCTTTATTTATTTACTTATTTATGTTCAGGGGACCATGAGCATGTACCTGGGACGGATTCATGTGAGAGCCTCCCTTCCAGTTAATTATGGGCTTCTCTATTGGGCCTTCATCAGTGGGTTGCATGTTATCAACAAGTGGAAAATGTGTTCCGTACGAAAAATAGTATGTGCTACGTACGGTACGGGGCACTAAAGGATCGAACCGTGCAACGACTTCCAAAACATTGTGTTTGTCGTTCTAACAACACATTTCTTCAACCAACAGATGAAATATACTACTGATTGTACATTGAAAACAGCAGCAGCAGCAACCAGGGCTGGGGGTGCAACAGAACCAGTAAGCAGGCCAGAAGAGTGAAGACGCAGCTCTCTCTTCCAAACCAAACATCAGCCATCATTACAAAAGGGCTACCAAAAAAGAACAAGTGTATGCATCAAACTAAATAAAGATCCTACTACACCAAGTGTACGCATCTAACTAACTGGCTCAGTTAGATGTTACTATTTATTAAGCTGTGGAGATTGGCTGACGGCTTGAACCAGATGGGTGCCTGACGGGGGAAACTCCAGCCAGCAGGTCGAAGTCTGATACTTGCGACCCTCTCTCCTACTTTGGGCTGCAGAGCGTGGCGGCACATATCAGGGTATGGTGCATGCAGAGACGCATGGTACGCTGTGTACACACAGTTTTGCCTGATGAACGAAACCGCGCTGCCATCATGATCCTTGCCATCGGTTATCTCCTGGTTAATCGGATAATTCAGTCTGACAAACAGAGAGCGTGTACCAAGGCTACTTACCAGCTCCAGTCAAAAATTCCTGAAGGCCCAGAGAAGCTGGGATCCTGCTCAAAGACCTTGCAGTGACTATGATTGTATTCCGTGAAACAACACGTCCTGTACGTGCGAACGATCATCAATCTT
This sequence comes from Triticum aestivum, assembly GCF_018294505.1. NCBI lineage: Eukaryota > Viridiplantae > Streptophyta > Magnoliopsida > Poales > Poaceae > Triticum > Triticum aestivum. Next base: position 59,271,506 of record NC_057805.1, read on the forward strand.
TCGCCGTCGTCTGATCGAGCCAGGAACCACCTGCAACTGCCATGCCGCTTTTCTTTGAAAGGTTCCGGGATTAGGAAGGGTAGGGACACCAGGCGGCCTACAACATCATATCAAGTTGGAGTCAAATAAAAAAGGGCTCTTGATTTAGTCAATCTTAAGAACAGCATGTTATGAGCATGAATATTTTTTCAGCAAATGTTGACAGTAATATAAGCAAGCCATCATGATATCATAGGAAAGTAACATACTGCTGTAACAGCCGTTTGTAGCGATGACTGGAGTAGGCCAGCAATACGTCCAGCCATAGAAGGAGTCGACAGCGTAAATGAAGCCCTTGTGTTCAATGGCATCAGAGAACCATGGAGGATGTATGATCCTGCGATGGACGTGCAGATTTATCCACTTACCGCAGTGACCTGTCAGATAGTCGAGACCGTGGTTGAAGAACGCAATTAGCCTGAAGTCTTTATAATTCGCTGATCTTGTGGGCACTTGGCAGATTACAACCTTGAGCAAATCAAACTTGGTATCATGTTGGCTACTGTAAGATTCTGAGAATTCTGGGCCTCGGTGCCAAAGCAGTGCAGTGTTAATCGAAGGAAGGGGGATCAATCGCCAGGTGTAGACCTCCACGAGCATCCAGCTGCCACGACCGTCGACGAGCACCATCCAAGACGTGTTAATGCCGACCCAGTACATACCGTTAATGTAGTTGAGGCTGACGGGGATCGGATCACAGTCAAGGGGTTGATGCTCGCCACCCTACGATCGTTATGCTGCGTGGCACGCCGTTTCTGAAGATCAGGCGGCATCAGCAAGCAAGGAGCTGGCTTAAAAAGCTCCGGCCTGAGGGCTCTAAGTAAACGGTACAGCCCCGATGAGCACGCGGCGAGCGGCATGGTACTGAGATTGTCCACACGCGAAACAATGAGCTTGATTACCTCTGTGGGAAGTGAATTCCAGCCACTCTTTCGGCGGACGCTGCTCGGTTCTGCCATTGTTAGCGGGGATGGAAGATTGGACGAGATTATGTGCGGACAAAGATGGAGAAGCGAATATGTGATGCGGGAAGTGGACAGGTGATGATGACTACAGCACGCCGCTTGACTTACGAGACACATACCAGCAGCGTAGGGTCATGTCGATGCCAGACAACTTGCTTGAGTGATCACAGTACTGGTACTCCATACAGTGCTATGCCCTAACTTGCTTGAGTAGAGTAGTAGAGTAGGACTCTGCTCTACTCCTAGCACCAGAGGAGTAGTATATTCTAATCTAAAATAGTTACAAACTTCAATGCCCGAGCATGGAACGACTATGAACCATGCTCAATGTTGGGGAACGTAGTAATTTCAAAAAAATTCCTACGCACACGCAAGATCATGGTGATGCATAGCAACGAGAGGGGAGAGTGTTGTCCACGTACCCTCGTAGACCGAAAGCGGAAGCGTTAACACAATGCGGTTGATGTAGTCGTACGTCTTCACGATCCGACCGATCAAGTACCGAACGCACGGCACCTCCGAGTTCAGCACACGTTCAGCTCGATGATATCCCTCGAACTCCGATCCAGCCGAGTGTTGAGGGAGAGTTTCATCAGCACGACGGCGTGCTGACAATGATGATGTTCTACCGACGCAGGGCTTCGCCTAAGCACCGCTACGATATTATCGAGCTGTAATATGGTGGAGGGGGCACCGCACACGGCTAAGAGATCAATGATCAATTATGTATCTAGAGGTGCCCCCCTGCCCCCGTATATAAAGGAGCAAGGGGGGATTCGGCCGGCCAAGGGGAGAGGCGCGCCAGGAGGAGTCCTACTCCTACCGGGAGTAGGACTCCCCCCTTTTCCATGTTGGACTAGGAGAGAGAGGGGGAAGAGGTGGAGGGGAGGAAGGAAAGGGGGGGCGCCGCCCCCCTCTCCTTGTCCCATTCGGACTGGGGGGAGGGGCGTGCGGCCCTGCCCTGGCCTCCTCTCCTCTGTTCCACCTAGGCCCACTAAGGCCCATTAAGTTACCGGGGGGTTCCGGTAACCTCCCGCTACTCCGGAAAAATCCCGATTTCACCCGGAACACTTCAGATATCCAAACATAGGCTTCCAATAATCTTTATGTCTCGACCATTTCGAGACTCCTCGTTATGTCCGTGATCACATCCGGGACTCCGAACAACCTTCGGTATATCAAAACATATAAACTCATAATATAACTGTCATCGTAACGTTAAGCGTGCGGACCCTATGGGTTCGAGACCTATGTAGACATGACCGAGCCACCTCTCCGATCAATAATCAATAGCGGAACCTGGATGCTCATATTGGCTCCCACATATTCTACGAAGATCTTTATCGGTCAGACCGCATAACAACATACGTTGTTCCCTTTGTCATCGGTATGTTACTTCCCCGAGATTCGATCGTCAGTATCTCGATACCTAGTTTAATCTCGTTACCGGCAAGTCTCTTTACTCGTTCCGTAATACATCATCCAGCAACTAACTCATTAGTTACAATGCTTGCAAGGCTTATAGTGATGTGTATTACTGAGTGGGCCCAGAGATACCTCTCCGACAATCGGAGTGACAAATCCTAATCTCGAAATACGCCAACCCAACAAGTACCTTTGGAGACACCTGTAGAGCACCTTTATAATCACCCAGTTACGTTTTGACGTTTGGTAGCACACAAAGTGTTCCTCCGGTAAACGGGAGTTGCATAATCTCATAGTCATAGGAACATGTATAAGTCATGAAGAAAGCAATAGCAACATACTAAACGATCAAGTGCTAAGCTAACGGAATGGGTCAAGTCAATCACATCATTCTCCTAATGATGTGATCCCGTTAATCAAATGACAACTCATGTCTATGGCTAGGAAACATAACCAACTTTGATCAACGAGCTAGTCAAGTAGAGGCATAATAGTGACACTCTGTTTGTCTATGTATTCACACAAGTATTATGTTTCCGGTTAATACAATTCTAGCATGAATAATAAACATTTATCATGATATAAGGAAATAAATAATAACTTTATTATTGCCTCTAGGGCATATTTCCTTCAGTCTCCCACTTGCACTAGAGTCAATAATCTAGATTACACAGTAATGATTCTTACACCCATGGAGTCTTGGTGCTAATCATGTTTTGCTCGTGGAAGAGGCTTAGTCAACGGGTCTGCAACATTCAGATCCGTATGTATCTTGCAAATTTCTATGTCTCCCACCTGGACTAAATCCCGGATGGAATTGAAGCATCTTTTGATGTGCTTGGTTCTCTTGTGAAATCGGGATTCCTTTGCTAAGGCAATTGCACCAGTATTGTCACAAAAGATTTTCATTGGACCCGATGCACTAGGTATGACACCTAGATCGGATATGAACTCCTTCATCCAGACTCCTTCATTTGCTGCTTCCGAAGCAGCTATGTACTCCGCTTCACACGTAGATCCCGCCACGACACTTTGTTTAGAACTGCACCAACTGACAGCTCCACCGTTCAATGTAAACACGTATCCGGTTTGCGATTTAGAATCGTCCGGATCAGTGTCAAAGCTTGCATCAACGTAACCATTTACGATGAGCTCTTTGTCACCTCCATAAACGAGAAACATATCCTTAGTCCTTTTCAGGTATTTCAGGATGTTCTTGACCGCTGTCCAGTGATCCACTCCTGGATTACTTTGGTACCTCCCTGCTAAACTTATAGCAAGGCACACATCAGGTCTGGTACACAGCATTGCATACATGATAGAGCCTATGGCTGAAGCATAGGGAACATCTTTCATCTTCTCTCTATCTTCTGCAATGGTCGGGCATTGAGTCTTACTCAATCCCACACCTTGTAATACAGGCAAGAACCCTTTCTTTGCTTGATCCATTTTGAACTTCTTCAAAACTTTGTCAAGGTATGTGCTCTGTGAAAGTCCAATTAAGTGTCTTGATATATCTCTATAGATCTTGATGCCCAATATATATGCAGCTTCACTGAGGTCTTTCATTGAAAAACTCTTATTCAAGTATCCCTTTATGCTATCCAGAAATTCTATATCATTTCCAATTAGTAATATGTCATCCACATATAATATCAGAAATCCTACTGAGCTCCCACTCACTTTCTTGTAAATACAGGCTTCTCCAAAAGTCTGTATAAAACCAAATGCTTTGATCACACTGTCAAAGCGTTTATTCCAACTCCGAGAGGCTTGCACCAGTCCATAAATGGATCGCTGGAGCTTGCACACTTTGTTAGCTCCCTTTGGATCGACAAAACCTTCCGGTTGCATCATATACAACTCTTCTTCCAGAAATCCATTCAGGAATGCAGTTTTGACATCCATTTGCCAAATTTCATAATCATAAAATGCGGCAATTGCTAACATGATTCGGACAGACTTGAGCATCGCTACGGGTGAGAAGGTCTCATCGTAGTCAATCCCTTGAACTTGTCGAAAACCTTTCACAACAAGTCGAGCTTTATAGACAGTAACATTACCGTTAGCGTCAGTCTTCTTCTTGAAGATCCATTTATTTTCAATGGCTTGCCGATCATCGGGCAAGTCAACCAAAGTCCATACTTTGTTCTCATACATGGATCCCATCTCAGATTTCATGGCCTCAAGCCATTTTGCAGAATCTGGGCTCACCATCGCTTCTTCATAGTTCGTAGGTTCGTCATGGTCTAGTAACATAACCTCCAGAACAGGATTACCGTACCACTCTGGTGCGGATCTTAATCTGGTTGACCTACGAGGTTCAGTAATAAATTGATCTGAAGTTTCATGATCATTATCATTAACTTCCTCACTAATTGGTGTAGGTGTCGCAGAAACTGGTTTCTGTGATGATCTACTTTCCAATAAGGGAGCAGGTACAGTTACCTCATCAAGTTCTACTTTCCTCCCACTCACTTCTTTCGAGAGAAACTCCTTCTCTAGAAAGGATCCATTCTTAGCAACGAATGTCTTGCCTTCGGATCTGTGATAGAAGGTGTACCCAACAATCTCATTTGGGTATCCTATGAAGACACATTTCTCCGATTTAGGTTCGAGCTTATCAGGTTGAAGTTCTTCACATAAGTATCACAATCCCAAACTTTAAGAAACGACAACTTTGGTTTCTTGCCAAACCATAGTTCATAAGGCGTCGTCTCAACGGATTTCGATGGTGCCCTATTTAGAGTGAATGCAGCCGTCTCTAAAGCATAACCCCAAAACGATAGCGGTAAATCAGTAAGAGACATCATAGATCGCACCATATCTAGTAAAGTACGATTACGACGTTCGGACACACCATTACGTTGTGGTGTTCCGGGTGGCGTGAGTTGCGAAAGTATTCCGCATTGTTTCAAATGTAGGCCAAACTCGTAACTCAAATATTCTCCTCCACGATCTGATCGTAGAAACTTTATTTTCTTGTTACGATGATTTTCAACTTCGCTCTGAAATTCTTTGAACTTTTCAAATGTTTCAGACTTATGTTTCATTAAGTAGATATACCCATATCTGCTCAAATCATTTGTGAAGGTGAGAAAATAACGATATCCGCCACGAGCCTCAATATTCATCGGACCACATACATCTGTATGTATGATTTCCAACAATTTAGGTGCTCTCTCCATAGTTCCGGAGAACGGTGTTTTAGTCATCTTGCCCATGAGACACGATTCGCAAGTACCAAGTGATTCATAATCAAGTGATTCCAAAAGTCCATCATTATGGAGTTTCTTCATGCGCTTTACACCGATATGACCTAAACGGCAGTGCCACAAATAAGTTGCACTATCATTATCAACTCTGCATCTTTTGGCTTCGACATTATGAATATGTGTGTCACTACTACCGAGATTCATTAAAAATAGACCACTCTTCAAGGGTGCATGACCATAAAAGATATTACCCATACAAATAGAACAACCATTATTCTCTGATTTAAATGAATAACCGTCTCGCATCAAACAAGATTCAGATATAATGTTCATGCTCAACGCTGGCACCAAATAACAATTATTTAGGTCTAATACTAATCCCGAAGGTAGATGTAGAGGTAGCGTGCCGACGGCGAGCACATCGACTTTGGAACCGTTTCCCACGCGCATCGTCACCTCGTCCTTGGCCAGTGTTCGCTTAATCCGTAGTCCCTGTTTCGAGTTGCAAACATTAGCAACAGAACCAGTATCAAATACCCAGGTGCTACTGCGAGCTCTGGTAAGGTACACATCAATAACATGTATATCACATATACCTTTGTTCACCTTGCCATCCTTCTTATCCGCCAAATACTTGGGGCAGTTCCGCTTCCAGTGACCAGTCTGCTTGCAGTAGAAGCACTCAGTCTCAGGCTTAGGTCCAGATTTGGTTTTCTTCTCCTGAACAGGAACTTGCTTGCTGTTCTTCTTGAAGTTCCCCTTCTTCTTCCCTTTGCCCTTTTTCTTGAAACTAGTGGTCTTATTGACCATCAACACTTGATGCTCCTTTTTGATTTCTACCTCCGCTGCCTTTAGCATTGCGAAGAGCTCGGGAATTGTCTTATTCATCCCTTGCATGTTATAGTTCATCATGAAGCTCTTGTAGCTTGGTGGCAGTGATTGAAGAATTCAGTCAATGACGCTATCATCCGGAAGATTAACTCCCAGTTGAATCAAGTGATTGTTATACCCATACATTTTGAGTATATGCTCACTGACAGAACTATTCTCTTCCATCTTGCAGCTGTAGAACTTATTGGAGACTTCATATCTCTCAATCCGGGCATTTGCTTGAAATATTAACTTCAACTCCTAGAACATCTCATATGCTCCATGACGTTCAAAACGTCGTTGAAGACCCGGTTCTAAGCCGTAAAGCATGGCACACTGAACTATCGAGTAGTCATCAGCTTTGCTCTGCCAGACGTTCATAACCTCTGGTGTTGCTCTTGCAGCAGGCCTGGCACCCAGTGGTGCTTCCAGGACGTAATTCTTCTGTGCAGCAATGAGGATAATCCTCAAGTTATGGACCCAGTCCGTGTAATTGCTACCATCATCTTTCAACTTTGCTTTCTCAAGGAACGCATTAAAATTCAACGGAACAACAGCACGGGCCATCTATCTACAATTAACATAGACAAGCAAGATACTATCAGGTACTAAGTTCATGATAAATTTAAGTTCTATTAATCATATTACTTAAGAACTCCCACTTAGATAGACATCCCTCTAATCATCTAAGTGATTACGTGATCCAAATCAACTAAACCATAACCGATCATCACGTGAAATGGAGTAGTTTTCAATGGTGAACATCACTATGTTGATCATATCTACTATATGATTCACACTCGACCTTTCGGTCTCAGTGTTCCGAGGCCATATCTGCATATGCTAGGCTCGTCAAGTTTAACCTGAGTATTCTGCGTGTGCAAAACTGGCTTGCACCCGTTGTAGATGGACGTAGAGCTTATCACACCCGATCATCACGTGGTGTCTGGGCACGGCGAACTTTGGCAACGGTGCATACTCAGGGAGAACACTTTTATCTTGAAATTTAGTGAGAGATCATCTTATAATGCTACCGTCAATCAAAGCAAGATAAGATGCATAAAAGATAAACATCACATGCAATCAATATAAGTGATATGATATGGCCATCATCATCTTGTGCTTGTGATCTCCATCTCCGAAGCACCGTCATGATCACCATCGTCATCGCCGCGACACCTTGATCTCCATCGTAGCATTGTTGTCGTCTCGCCAACTATTACTTCTATGACTATCGCTACCGCTTAGTGATAAAGTAAAACAATTACATGGCGATTGCATTGCATACAATAAAGCGACAACCATATGGCTCCTGCTAGTTGCCGATAACTCGGTTACAAAACATGATCATCTCATACAATATAATTCAGCATCATGTTTTGACCATATCACATCACAACATGCCCTGCAAAAACAAGTTAGACGTCCTCTACTTTGTTGTTGCAAGTTTTACGTGGCTGCTACGGGCTTAGCAAGAACCGTTCTTACCTACGCATCAAAACCACAACGATAGTTTGTCAAGTTGGTGCTGTTTTAACCTTCGCAAGGACCGGGCGTAGCCACACTCGGTTCAACTAAAGTGGGAGAGACAGACACCCGCCAGTCACCTTTAAGCAACGAGTGCTCGCAACGGTGAATCCAGTCTCGCGTAAGCGTACGCGTAATGTCGGTCCGGGCCGCTTCATCTCACAATACCGCCGAACCAAAATATGACATGCTGGTAAGCAGTATGACTTATATCGCCCACAACTCACTTGTGTTCTACACGTGCATATAACATCAACGCATAAAACCAGGCTCGGATGCCACTGTTGGGGAACGTAGTAATTTCAAAAAAATTCCTACGCACACGCAAGATCATGGTGATGCATAGCAACGAGAGGGGAGAGTGTTGTCCACGTACCCTCGTAGACCGAAAGCGGAAGCGTTAACACAACGCGGTTGATGTAGTCGTACGTCTTCACGATCCGACCGATCAAGTACCGAACGCACGGCACCTCCGAGTTCAGCACACATTCAGCTCGATGACGTCCCTCGAACTCCGATCCAGCCGAGTGTTGAGGGAGAGTTTCGTCAGCACGACGGCGTGGTGACAATGATGATGTTCTACCGACGCAGGGCTTCGCCTAAGCATCGCTACAATATTATCAAGGTGTAATATGGTGGAGGGGGGCACCGCACACGGCTAAGAGATCAATGATCAATTGTGTATCTAGAGGTGCCCCCTGCCCCCATATATAAAGGAGCAAGGGGGGTTCGGCCGGCCAAGGGGAGAGGCGCGCTAGGAGGAGTCCTACTCCTACCAGGAGTAGGACTCCCCCCCTTTTCCATGTTGGACTAGGAGAGAGAGGGGGAAGAGGTGGAGGGGAGGAAGGAAAGGGGGGGCCCTCTCCTTGTCCTATTCAAACTGGGGGGAGGGGCGTGCGGCCCTGCCCTGGCCTCCTCTCCTCTCTTCCACCTAGGCCCACTAAGGCCCATTAAGTTACCGGGGGGTTCCGGTAACCTCCCGGTACTCCGGAAAAATCCCGATTTCACCCGGAACACTTCCGATATCCAAACATAGGCTTCCAATATATCAATCTTTATGTCTCGACCATTTCGAGACTCCTCGTTATGTCCGTGATCACATCCGGGACTCCAAACAACCTTCGGTACATCAAAACATATAAACTCATAATATAACTGTCATCGTAACGTTAAGCGTGTGGACCCTACGGGTTCGAGAATTATGTAGACATGACCGAGACACCTCTCCGGTCAATAACCAATAGCGGAACCTGGATGCTCATATTGGCTCCCACATATTCTACGAAGATCTTTATCGGTCAGACTGCATAACAACATACGTTGTTCCCTTTGTCATCGGTATGTTACTTGCCCGAGATTCGATCGTCAGTATCTCGATACCTAGTTTAATCTCGTTACCGGCAAGTCTCTTTACTCGTTCCGTAATACATCATCCCGCAACTAACTCATTAGTTACAATGCTTGCAAGGCTTATAGTGATGTGTATTACTGAGTGGGCCCAAAGATACCTCTCCGACAATCGGAGTGACAAATCCTAATCTCGAAATACGCCAACCCAACAAGTACCTTTGGAGACACCTGTAGAGCACCTTTATAATCACCCAGTTACGTTGTGACATTTGGTAGCACACAAAGTGTTCCTCCGGTAAACGGGAGTTGCATAATCTCATAGTCATAGGAACATGTATAAGTCATGAAGAAAGCAATAGCAACATACTAAACGATTGAGTGCTAAGCTAACGGAATGGGTCAAGTCAATCACATCATTCTCCTAATTATGTGATCCCGTTAATCAAATGACAACTCATGTCTATGGCTAGGAAACATAACCATCTTTGATCAACGAGCTAGTCAAGCAGAGGCATACTAGTGGCACTCTGTTTGTCTATGTATTCACACAAGTATTATGTTTCCAGTTAATACAATTCTAGCATGAATAATAAACATTTATCATGATATAAGGAAATAAATAATAACTTTATTATTGCCTCTAGGGCATATTTCCTTCACTCAAAGACCGTGTCTACGTGGTGTTTGGACATGGGCGACAACCTCAACGCCAACAGTGCTGCTCCCATTGCACCGTATGTGTTTCTGTCCTTCTTGTTCGAAATCGTGGTAGAATTCATGTTTCTACTCTGTATCCTACTACTATGCTAGTCCACATGATTAGTTTCATCTCTATTATAGTCGTCATGATTTATTTTGTGCTTATTCGGATTAAATCTCGTAGTAACTTGCTCATATATTCAACTGGCGCAACGTCCCCTACAGCCACTCCCGTTTCATGGACGGCCTGGTCGATGCCTCCAAGGAGCCCTTCGTCCACTGCTATGAGTGCCCGATGCCGTTTTGTGGCTGGCCGGCGGACATGGTGCATCACCTCACGGATGCGTGCAGCGGTCACTGCTGGCCCTTGGCGGAGAACATCAAGTACGAGACGTGCTACCCGTTCACCATGCCGGAGTCGCTGGAGGATCACCGCCGCCTGCTAGTCTCGGAGGAGGACGGCAGCGTCTTCCTCTTGATCGTGGGCAGGAGTAATCCCATGTGTAAAAACTAATGATATCTTGAGAATTTTATCGGAAAATTGTATGTCGACCATTTCATCGAAAAAATGATATGTCGAGAAAGATGATAGAGGTGAGGAGGAGTGGGGCGTGGTGGTGACTGGTGGTCGGACTGGGCGGAGGCATGGGGATGGACGGCGCCGGCAGCGGCCACCATGCCAGATTGTTCCAGAGACTTCGTTTTGTAGTGGAGTAGGACTCTGCTCTACTACTAGCACCGGAGGAGTAGTATGTTCTAATCTAAAATAGTTACAAACTTCAATGCCCGAGCGTAGAACGACTATGAACCGCCATCGGTGCTAACTCCAATCCTACAAGTCATGTATTTGTTTCTTTTTAACTTTCTGTACGAATCTGTAGCCAGCCTGCAAGTCATGTACACTGTACTGACAGTGGAACCCACAGAGTACTTAGAATACAAGATTAAGGATGCAGTTAACTTTTTATAGAGGGAGAATCATACACGCAATTAACTCAAATGGATTGGACGTGACTCTATTATTCTCCAACGGCATCCGGCAAATTTCCTCCCACAGGCCGGAGTAGATTTCTCGGTTTGCATGCGGGTTTAACGGAGGGGTTTGATGGAGGCGAGGAGGCATGTTCAGCCGGGCGTGCAGTTGACGGCGCAGTACTATTCGATTTGACAACTACAACTAGTATATTCTAAAAAACAAAGAAGAGTAGTATAGATAGAGATAAGAATAGAGACTAGGGAGGAGCACCATCTACTGCTTCGTGGGCTACTCCTGCGCTCCATTCGGCAGCCGCAACATCCCCTACAGCCACTCCCTCCCGCGCTCCATTCGGCGGGCGCTGTTGAAATTTGGGGAGCGCACTCTCGCGACTGCTAGCAGCGACGACTTCTTCCCCGACCTCGGCAACCTCTTCCTCAACGACATGGGCGACAACCTCAACGCCAATGGTGCTGCTCCCGTTGCACCGTATGTGTTTTTGTCCTTCCTGTTCGAAATTGTGGTAGAATTTATGTTTATAGTCTGTGTCCTAGATTCGATCTGTTCATCTACTATGCTAGTCTGCATGATTAGTTTAATCTCTGTTATAGCTGTCATGATTTATTTTGTGCTTATTCGGACTAAATCTCCTAGTAACTTGCTCATATATTCAACTGGCGGAACATCCCCTACAGCCACTCCCGTTTCATGGACGGCCTGGTCGATGCCTCCAAGGAGCCCTTCATCTACTGCTATGAGTGCCCGGTGCCGTTTTGGGGCTCGCCGGCGGACATCGTGCATCACCTGACGCAGGCGTGCGGCAATCACTACTGGCCCTTGGCGAAGAACATCAAGTACGAGACGTGCTACCGTTTCACCGTGCTGGAGTCGCTGGAGGATCAGCGCCGCCTGCTAGTCTCGGAGGAGGACGGCAACGTCTTCCACTTGATCGTGGCCACCGGCGAGGCCCGCGCAGGCCGCCGCCACATCTCTGTAGTGTGCGTCAGGGGTGATGCCGCTGACGCTGACACTGACACGAGGCCGATGTACGCGTGCGTGCTCACTATTACTACCCCTCGGAGGTACGTGGGCGGCGACACTGGCTAGGTCAAGCTGACTTGGACTCCGCCGAGCTGGGACCTTCCCGCCGATGTGGACATGGAAGACGCATGGTATTATTTGACCCCCAACAATGTGCACGGGGACTCCAAGGAGGTTCACCTGGACATCTGCATTATCAAGTTAAAAGTTGATCATTAGTCTTCGCTCAATGTAATCCGCTGTCTAAGCATGTGGAGACTTCCATGCATGATTTGCTCTATTGGAGTATCGCGCATGAATAAAAGTGTATCCGTTTATGGTTTAGTCTAGAATCTTCCATGTATGAATTTTTACTACAGTACTGGTGAAAGACTTACGATGAACCATTTCTTACATCTCCTCTGCCTGCTTGCAAGTCATCCTGATTTAATCCCTCCGTCTAGGTGTATAAGGGCATGGTTAATATTACTTAATAGTATAGCCAACTGTTGACTATAAGAAAGTGCCATGTCATCTGTAGCCAACATTTATAACAATTGATACTCAAAAACTAATTCTTAAAGATCATTTCTTGCAAAGCACAATAAGTGTTATTTCTTCACAAGTTTTGGATGCAGTTTGAACAGTTGAACGCTTTTGTTTGCAAAAGATACCTTTTTATCTATTTCACCCGGATGTTGGTGAGCTCTAGAGATGAAATAATATCCGAAGAAACCTATCGATACCCGTTACACATGAGATGACCCCCACATCCTATGTCAAAATAAACAACTCCCCGATCAATGCATTTCACTCTTCGGTGCAACGCACGGGCACCTTACTACTATAGATTAGTACGACCAAAAATTGAACTAACATTATATATAGTACGATAAATGCTGATGCATGTCACCTAAAATTATATCATTCAAAACTATGTTCAAATATGAATCCAACGATATAGTTTTCGTTGACATGCACTAACATTTTGTCAGTTAAATCTTCAGTCAAATTCAATGGGGGACTAATAAACCACGACCGATGTAGTACAAGTGTAGAGGGCGGCGCTGCACGAGAGTCTCACCTCTCACCCCGCTCGTGGCGCGGCAGTAAAGCCGTCATATCACAAAACCCAACCACTCCCAGTAATAAGTGGCCTGGTAAAATAAACGGACAAGCAACCATCACATCCCTCCGTCTTTTTTGCATTTCATCTCTCTGCATTTACTTTCTCCGGTTCATCTCGCACACTCGATCCCTAGCTACTACTCCTAGGGCCAGTTCTTTTGGCGGCTTCCCCAGCTTTTCCCACAAGACTAGTCACAGTGGAGAGTAACAATAAGGCGCCTCAGTCATTTATTTGGGCTTCTAAACTACTACTCTGTCCTGGTTTATTCCTCACCATTGTAATTTGTGCTAAATTTTGACCAAAGATTTAACTGGTTTATTCCTCACCATTGTAATCCCTCCGTCTAGGTGCGTAAGTCATCTTACGAAAACCAAATAATCCCAAAACACTTAGGCGCGGTGCATTAACTTCTACCTCGTTTCTTGTTTCTTGACATATCAACCAATAAGAGATAAAGAGTGTGCATGCTTTTAATGACTTGAGGTATCAAACACGACATGCAGTGGTTAGTTCATTGCATGCAATACTATTAATTAGCAAATAAACGTTAACGTTTCTTGTTTTCTCCTCCTCCTTGGTCACGGTGCACAGCCTAAGATGACTTACTCACCTAGACGGATGGAGTAGTGCATGTGACATGCACTAACATTTCATTAGTTAAATTTATGATCAAAATTTGACACAGATTACAATGGGGTCCAATAAACCAGGACGGAGGTAGTAGTTAGAGCATGGTTAATAGTATAGCCAGCTGCTGGCTATAAGCCAGTGCCATGTCATCTATAGCCCATCTTATAGCCAACATGTACAATAATAGATCAAAAGAGTGTACTACTTTTTTATTATGTGGCCCACTTCTCATTCTCACGAAGTGCCTAGGAGCACGTGCTAGAGCTGGCACTTCACGAAGAGCCCGCTTGCCTTCTCTCTCCTCTTCTCTTTCCTCCAACTAAGCAGAAATATACTAGTTTATTTCTTATAGCCCGCTGACTCAGCTCTATTGTACTTGCTCTTATGGGATTACTAATCTAGAAGCCTAAAAAACTGGCCCCTGGTACTCCTACTAATAGTAGTACTCAAGTTGGAATTCCAATTGCACGGCACAACTTGTTAGGCAAAGAATTCGATACAGGGTGTAGGAAGCGGTTTGGGAATTTGCATGCCTTTCCAACCAGTGAGATACTCCGTACAAAGTACGCCAGAGAAATAACCACAGAGAAGGAAGCTAAAAGTAAACAATCAAACGAGAATTTTTGCATTTGTTTTGCATTGAATCGTTTCACAAGCTTGACTAGTGCTGTTTTTCTACTTCAACAAAAACCGCATCGTAATGTTAAAACGTGCATTTGCTCGTACATAAGTAATAGTAGTACTCCCTCCGTCTAGGTGTATAAGTCTTCCCTCCTTCTTGGTCACGGTGCACAACCAAAGATGACTTATTGACCTGGACGGAGGGAGTAGCACAGTCTGCAAGCATATATCGAGAGAGACGTGTAGTGCGATAGTATATAGTAAAGTTTGTGCTATATGCACGTACTTGCAAAATGCGTACGAATACACAAGGTTTCCAAACTTTCCCTTTTACATACTTAATTAAGGACGCTAAAAATTCCTGAACGTTCGGGATTTATCATTTGCGTCCCAAAACTAGGTATAGTCTCAAGTCATTAAAAACATACACGCCCCACACATGTATGGGAAACGGTGCATAATAAGTCATCTTGCATGCCGGGCTAGGTATAGTCTCAAGTCATTAAAAACATACACGCCCCACACATGTTCATATTTCAAGGTGCACTAAATTATTGCATGCGATGATTAAAGCTGGCCATAATGGTGGTATCTTAGCTGGTATTATGCACACGGGAATAGCAAACATGCTGATGTGGCAAAAAATTAAAGAAGAGAGGGGGGTTAGAGTAACTAGTGTTCATGCATGCATTGGTAAACACATTTTTTTGTGAAGAACGACAACACTAGTTGAGTACTTTTGTAGACTTCAAAAACTATTCCACCGCCTCTACTATCTTGCTAAGAGTAGGTGAAAATTTTGAATCGAGCCCTTTAAACTAGAAGGGAGGTAGTGGTACTCTAAGGCTGGTCATAGTGGGGAGTAACTTAGACTAGTAACATGCATATGTTACTAGTCTATGTTACTACCTCTATAGTGCATAGTATCATAGATTAGTATCATAGGTGGTCTCATTTATTGGCATGCATGACACATAGTAGCATCACATTTATTATGTTACGGTATCTACCTATGTTACTATAATCATCTCTCTCTTATACTCATTATAATGAGTATTGTAGATATTGATATTTTTAGTATAAATTTGGTCGTGGGATTTCATTGATGCCTGTCAAAGCGTGGAGGAAGCGGAGCTTAGGGCTTGCATTGCCGGTCTCTACATAGGTATTTCTCTTCATAATCCTGTAATTTTAGAGACTGATTGCGCTTTTGTGGTAGCGTCTCTTGCATTGGGGGACTATGATAGGTCTGCTATGCGTGACCTGAAGATGAAAGCGTTGAGCATCTCGAAGTTGATCAACAATCTTCAATTGTCAAAGATTAGCCGTTCGGCCAATAAGGTGGCACACTTAATCGCTAAGTATAGCTTTGACAATAGATTAGATGGTATTCTTCTAAATAACGTACCGCCCTGTGTGGTGAATATTGTATCGAATGAGTGTACTGGTGTGGCTGGTTAATTAATATAAGGTGGTGTTCCAAAAAAGTATAAATTTGGTCAAACACTTTGCAAACGGTTGACGGGAGTAAAAAGGACCAGAGGGAGTATCATGCATGCGGAGTAGGCAAAAAATTGCTTGTCTAAAAAAAGGCAAAAAAATTGCTCATTTATAGCCGGTCGAAGTCTCAAAGGGCGCGACCGTGCGAGGAGGCGAAGGTCGTGGGAGGCGCGACGTTTGACAGAATTAAGTGAAGTTACATCCACGCGCCGGCATGGCGTGCGAACAGGCAGAAGCTATATCGTCAGGCCTACGATATGGGTCTAGTAGACATGACATCTAGTGGGTCCCGCATAGTTCTCGAGAACTCTTTGGGGGCTTGCAACCGTTTATCCACCAGGCAAACAAGCAACCCCACGCTGTTCACACGCCCTACCCGTCCCCTTCTTCTACCTTACAACAGTTCGCTCCCAGTCTCCCTTTTTTTTGCGGGGTACAACAGTTCAACTTCTCCTAACTCTCCTCCAAAATCCATAGCCTCCCAAATCTCCATGGTCGCCGCTGAGTACCAGGTTAGAGCCATCACCCGTGATCAGTTCATCATCATCTACACACGTGGATCCGAGACGGTGAAAGCATGGCTTGCTCGCTTCCTACGCATGTTCAACAGTTCAACAGATGAGTGGGTCACTGGGCTAGATGTTGAGTACACCACAGTCCTGGGACAAGAGAAGGATCTAAAGGACGAAGAGAGGAAGAAGCCTGCCGTGATCCAGGTTTGCGTACATAACGTTTGCTTGGTCTACCACATATGCCATGCTGACGTTGAGTGCCAAGATTTTAAGAACTTCCTCAAGGACAAAAGAGTGAAATTCGTTACTGTAGGCTTTAAGAACTACAGGGATGTCCTGCGTCGGATAGGTCTCGTTGTAGGCCAGCCCTTCGATCTCCAGAAGGCAAGCCTGGTGTCCTCCTCTCAACCTTCAATGCTGACCCTGGCAGCAGCCATGATTGATCCTTCGTACGCTAAACTGAAGAAACCTCATCACGAGTTTCATCATGCATGGGAGTCGAAGACATTAGATGAAGATCACATCATGTACGCAGCAATGGATGCCTACCTTTGTTTAAATATGTACAAGGGTTGGATGAAGAAGCAGAGCCCAGTGTCCGGTTCAAGCAAAGAAGCGTCGGCGAAGAGGAAGAGGAAGAGGGACGAGGGCGAAATCGAGGACGTGGACTCGGACTCCGAGTAGGTGGCAGTGCCGTCGCTCATGCTGGTTCTACTGCAGTGTCAAGCGGACTAGTTGCTTAGTTTATGTTCAAGGGTGTGTTGTGCTGAGGCCCCAGCAGAACTAATTTTATGTTCTTTTTTCTCGTTATTTGAACTCTTTAGTACGTACAGTAGTATTATTACTATGTCTTACTACTGTTCTTCTTACAGTTGGTACTACTGCTCGTATCTTCGTGTTCCTACTGTACTTAATATGTTCGTACTAGTAGTATAATTTGGGTCAGTCGATTTGTGAAAGAATTTCGACGGAGCGAAGGAAGAAGACGGCAGAAGAGGTGGAAGAAGCCCTTCTAGCCATCCATGTTGCATCAAACGGCTCACATGAGTCCACTGACCCAAATTGCTCCTCCAGGTTGCAGGATCCACGTGGCATTCAAGGTCTCGAAGGTAGATTCCGCGTCCGCACCCAGTTTGCGGGCTCGACGCACGCGCGACCGGCTTCCGCCGCGATAACCACCATGCGCGCCTCCTCCGCGCGGGCGGAGACGACAATGACACGCTAGTTCCTCCTCGCCGGCATGCTGGAGCACGCGCTCGTCCTCCTCTTCGTACGCTGCGTGCATAGATGCGGCTCCACCAGCTGCTCGCGTGCTTGGCAGCGCGACGGCATCGCGAGGAGGGACTGCAGACGACATGAGCGGGTGATCCTTCGGCTTCATGGCACAGGGATGGCGGCAACACGGCGGTGATAGGCGAGAAATTTTTGGCCGGAGCAGGCGGGCGCCGGCATGCGCAACGGCGGCGGCATATTGATGAGTGCGCGTGTGGGAGCTTACTTTAGTTTTATATATAAGGTTGGTCAAACTTAAAAGAAAACCGTACTAGTACACGTAAACATTAGACTTAGGCAGCACATTTGTTAGTTAGTACCACAGCCACGATACGGAATCCTGTGCAAGCGCGTGAACCGCGGCCGCGCGGTCGATCGAACGGTGCGTCAGCGTGTCGCGCTCGAAGGACATCCACCGAACCTTTTTGTGTGTGTGAAAATAATCCTCGAATATTACTCAACTTTTTTTCCTGTGAAATTCTTGACGCTGCAATATTTCCATATATTTGAATTTAGCTCCAGTTCGTGTTTATTTGGATTTGGACGTTTTAGGTGCGCCCTAGTTTTTTTTAATACTGATTTTGTGTGTGTGACTGAGAGAGAATGTGTGTATGTGTCCATATGTGTGTTGTGGCGGAAGGGCAATGTGGAGACGGTGTGCGTGTGATACAGACATAGAGAGCTGTGAATGTGCAAATGATCATGCATGAGTGAGACATAGACAGATGCCGATACGTTGTGTATACATGAGAGAACGGTCTTCTAGTTTACTTTGTGTGTGTGTGTGTATGTGAGTTGAGCATGTTGTGAAGTACTATAGACCTTGTATACATCTTGGGATTCGACAATGATTGTAACTATTGAATTGTATAGACCATTACATTCGAAGTCAATAGCCTAATATATTTATTTCACAATTTCGACAAATGATTAGTTCACTACAAACTAAGAAAACAAATGTGTACTCCCTCCATTTTTATTTAAGTCCGCGTATTAGCATTGGTCAAAGTCAAGTTTTGTAAACTCTTAGAAAGCTTATAACAAAAAAATATTAACATATACAATAACAAATAAATACCATTAGATTCATTATTGAATGTACTTTCACATCATACATATTTGTTATGGTAAATGTTTATATTTTTCTATAAACTTGGTCAAACTTTAGGAAGTTTGACTTTGGTCAAACCTAATATGCAGAGTTTACTACTACTACTCGCTAGTTGCTTAGCCAAATCACAACACGCCACACGGGGAGTCCAGTGTCACAAAATTTTGAGGTCGGCGGGAAAATCTCTGCGACCCTAATTCGAGCAGTGGGAAGTTACCATCATAGCCTTCGGAACAGGCCTACGGATGACGCTTGGTAGGGGGCTATTTTCGTAACTTCAGGTTCACCCTACCCAGCCAACCCCACCCCGGCACCCAGAGTAGTACACCTGAATACTCCCCATTTTCTATCCCCACCGCAAAATAGACTTCTCCACGGCACCGCAGCCTTCGTGCTCCTCCCCTTTACATCGGCGCACTCGTCCACCGCAGCGCATCTGCCTCATCGACGACCTCGTACGCCGCACTGGAGCCGGTCCACCGTCGTCGTCATACACGGAGCCTCTTCCCCGGCATCGTCTTCCACGGTCTCGGATCTGCTTCCCGAAAGCCGACGCCAAGCGCAGAAGTACCACCGTCGTGGACAATGAACTGACTCCCGTTGCCGACCATGACTCACAGAGGCCGCCACGACCATCGTTCTCCTCCTCGATTGGTAATGTGTGTATTGAATCACTTAGCAGTACATGTGCAGTTCCAATTTTGTTCATACCTACCCTTCAAATTTCCTGGGTGCTATTGTTCCCGTAAAAGTAATTGGTTATAGCCTCCATTGTCCAACAGAATATCAGCTTGTAATTGTGCGTCGCTCCTGTATCGCGATGTGCTTGGGTAGGTTTTTCATCTGCAACCAGTAGTGTGGCAAATGATGGATAGGTTTTTAGAACTAGCAAGATGCCCATGCGTTGCACGCATCAAGATGCATTTGTATGAGTAGTTTATCTTGTGGGAGAAAAGGATGAACGAGGGAAGGCCTTATTTGCAAATCTGGAGAGGGGTATGGGTATCTTTTTTTGCAAAATTCCCATTTGTTTCCTTCCTATCTGTCAGATATAAATCGGACGGCCTATATTGCAAGAAAAAAAAGTATAGAGAAAAAAAAGTAGACAGTAAAGGAAGTAGAGATAAATATTAAATATAAAGTAAATATAACAGTAGAGAAGAGAGTAGAGATAGCAGAGACGTCGGGAAAGGATCGCGCACGCGCGGGAAAAGCGGCCGGGCTTGCGCTAGTTTTGGCGCGCGGCGTCCGGCGCGCTTTATAAAATCCAACGCCCTCCCACTGCTCTGTGCGTTGCCATCGCTCTCTCCCCGCTCTGTGCCTCACCACCGCTCTCTCCCCGCTCTTTTCCGCCTCGCCGCCGCCGCTCCACCATGCCGCCGCGTCGCCGGGAAACTTGGGGATACCGCGGCGTCAGCGCGCGCCCCTCCGGCGGCTTCTCCGCCGAGATCCGGTTCCGCGGGATGCGCCTCGGCCTCGGCAATTTCGACACCGCCAACGAGGCCACCCGCGCGTACGACGCTGCGGTGTGGTGCCTCCGGTGGCCTCATAGAACATTGAACTTCCCCAACATGCCGACGCGGGAGCGGGCGCTGGAGCTCGCGCATCTGCCGCGGCTTAGCACCGACGAGGATCGTCGCGACAACCGGAGGCGGGAGCACCATCTCGGCATCGCCGAGATGGACGAGGAAGCCATGGCACTGTGGCGCCAACACTTCCCGCAGGACATCATCAAAGAGCGCGAGTTCTACGCACAAAGGAGGGCGGAGAGGGATAAGAGGAGGGCGGAGCGAGCCGCCTATCGCGAGGACAAGCGTAGGCGAAAAGCGGACGCTCAATTCAACATGAGGCCAGGAGCAGCGTCGCCCTGGGAATCCGACAACGATCGGTATATTCACGCCTACAGTCAGACGTCGGAGGAGGACATCACCGAGGAGGAGTCGGACGACAAGGAGTAGTTGAATTATCTCTTTTTTATCTATCTATGCTGAGAACTATCCTCTACTCTCTAGTATGTACTTCTCGATCTCAGCACTGTAAACGCTTTTTTAAAGCGCCGCGCGTTGCGATTCTGTTGGAGATGCTCTAACATGGCAGACGAGTGCTTTAATGTTGCCCAGAAGATGCCCGAGTATTACTAGTAGTATATTTTTCTTGCCATGTTGAGATTTTAAAACCACGAGTGCGAACATGCAGTGGAGCAATGAAGACCAAA